>NC_051059.1:28260952-28303452 GCF_904848185.1 Acanthopagrus latus
ATACCCACAGCACAGGTTCTACTGTAGGAACACATACCCACAATACAGGTTTCTACCGTAGGAACACATACCCACAACACATGTTGGAATGACACTTTAAATTAACCTGATTGTGATTGGACAGCAGAACAGGAAACAGACTGGTATCTGCCTGACAAGAGGAAGTCAACAGCTAACCTTTTGAACTTTGACCCTCAGGTTCATTGGGGAGGAGTCTGTTGCTGCAGGTGAGCGTCTGGAGCTGACTGACAGTCCCACCTGGATCATCGACCCCATCGATGGGACTGTTAACTTCGTACACAGGTCAGAGGCTCGACCCTCTCTTTGATGGCTCCGCTCCATCAGTGATGGCTATTCCCAACCTGTGGTGTCACACCTAGTCAGACAAAGAGAATCTATCTATACTGTTGTGATAGCTGAGCAGGAACACTGGTTTCATCGAATTATTATTATCCTGATGGGGTTAGGGTTAGGGGGTTTCTCAACAAGTCTGCCAAGAGATTCAGCTCATACCCCCTCCATCTCCTTAATCTACATACCCTCTTACATCATTGTCCTCCTACACGTGTATCTATATATGTCCATCTATATCATGTATTTCTAAATAGACCTGCAGTAACAACCCACAGAACTGTGGTCACATGTGTGACTCATCTCTCCTGACAGGTTTCCATTTGTGGCCATTTCCATCGCCTTCACCGTCAACAAGCAGGTAACTTACCTGTCAGTTGCAGATCGGGGGTCAGGGGTCGGGGGTCAGAGGTCAGAGGTTGGGGGGCGATCAGATAGGAAGTGGACTGACAAGTAGTTTTTGTTGTTGTCAGACGGAGTTTGGGATTGTGTACAGCTGTGTGGAGGACAAACTGTTCTACGCTCAGAGAGGAAGAGGAGCGTTCCTGAACGGAGAGCCACTGCACGCTTCCGGGCAGGAAGGTGACATCACTCACACCTGTTACAGCACACATACTCATATAGGTGGTATTGGATTTGTTCTGAATGTTCTGTGTCCTCTAATCAGACGTCAGTAAGTGTGTGGTGGTGACAGAGATTGGGGCGGAGCGTGATGACCTCGCCTTGTCCACCATGACCTCCAACATCTTCAGACTGCTGCAACTACCTGTACACGGGTAAGACCATCCATCACACACGCCTGATCTCCTCCATATGTTTCACAGTAACCTCAATCAATCAATCAATCAATCAATCAATCAATCAATCAAATGTTTTACTAAAACACTGCCATTATTTCCAGCGTGCGTGCATTGGGGACGGCAGCGGTCGACATGTGTCAGGTGGCGACAGGTGGAGCCGATGCCTACTATCACATCGGGATGCACTGCTGGGACATTGCTGCCTCTGCTCTCATTGTTCAGGAAGCTGGAGGTGTTGTCACGGATACGGATGGTCTGTAGCGGTCTATAACTCACCTATGTGTACATGCTGGCAGAGTGTGCTCCTCTTATTGGTCCATGTCTCTTCAGGCTCAGAGTTCGACATGATGTCCAGGAGAGTCATTGCCGCCAGCTCCTCCGCTGTGGCCAGTCGCATCGCTCAGGTCATCCAGGCATTCCCCTGTCGCCATGATGACGAGGATCCCTGCAAGTGTGTGTGTGGAGCTGCAGGCGTGAATGGAGTGTAGGTCATCTGACACCAGTCTGATGGTGTAGCTTCAGCAAAATGTTATCATGTTGTGTGACATGATTAAAAAACCTTAAATAAACCTGAAAACACCTGTAACCTGTAAGACACATGTAACCCACCTGTGACCTGTGACACACCTGTGACACACCTGTGACCTGTGACACACCTGTGACACACCTGTGACCTGTGACAAAGCTAACCCCACTTCAAAGTAGACGTCATTCTGATTGTTCCCTGAAGCCAATCTGTGAACTGAAATTCCAATTAAATCTACAAAAAAAAGAAGAGAATGCAATGTTCAGGCTGGAAGGTAACACCAAACCACAGGCATGGCAGATGAAACAAAAAGACTCAAGCTTTACAAAACCAGCTATAACAAATAAGAATGGGGATGTAGTCACTGGTGACTATGTATTTAAAGATTTTTTTACCAGACTTTATAAATCTACATAAGTCTAAAGCCCAGTCTAAGCTAATGGAGGAAGTAATTACTGAACAATAAGACAAATGCTATTTTATCACTCAAGTAGGTAAGTCAGTAGGACTGGAAAGGCTACCAGTAGAATATCCCAATGCCTGTACTGACAGCTGTATGTAGGAAGCATTTACATTGAGTCAACGAACAGACACTTTAAATGAGGCTTCAGTGACACTGGTTTTGAAGAGAGACAACAAACCCTTTGAGCCACGTTGCTTTAGACCCGTAAGTCTGATCGATGTGGATGTAAAATTCTTACAAATGTGCTTCCAACAAGGATGGAGAGTGTGTTGCCGCATGTCTTGGACACATGGACCAGGTTCTCTTTGCTAAAGAGCGCTCATTATCAGGCACCGTTAGACCTTTATTGCATTTTATCTTGGCAAGCCGTAATGAGGACACACCCACAGCTTAACCTTGACCCCTTTTTTAATATGTTAAAAGGAGCAACACACCAGCAGTCTGATGTCAACTTGTTTCAAGAGGCTCAAGAGAGAAGATCCTCCCAGTCCTCTGCCGTCAGTTTGATTTCTAGAGCCACCACACACACATTATAGGGTCGAGGTTGTGAACACAAATTATTTTTGTAAGCAGATGATATTTTATTACTTATCTCAGACCCTGGTAAATCTATACCTCTAGCTTTAAGCAAGATTGAGTCATTTTCAGAAACCTGTGGTTACCAAATTAATTGTCAAGAGTCAGAGGCTGTGTCTGTCTCCAGGACATGTTCAAGTGGAGTCCAGAGGGCATGAAGTACTCGGGGTTGACATTTAAGGAATATTGTCAAAATTAGCATTCAAGCTTTACTTCAGGATATAAGGAACAATCTGGAAAGGTGGAAAATAATTTATCTCAGCCTACAGGGCAAAATAAATACCACTAAGATGGTGATAGCTCTTCAATTTAAATACATATCAGTGATGTTACCACTAAATATACCCAATAATATTTCAACAATATAATCAAATCATAAGAGACTATTTATAGAATGGGAAAAGCAGCACTTTAAGAAACTATGCACTCCCAAATGTGGAAATATATAATTTGTCATGTGAAATGGCAAAGTTAGTGAAACACTGGACACAATATGATTCTCACTTGGATAAAAAATAAAGACAAATCTTTCACAGCCTCTTTTAAACCCATACAAGTCTGGTTCAGGTGAGACAAACAGGTGGAGAAATAAAGCCCAGATAAAAGCCCAACCAGTGAGTAGTGTCCAAGGCTCATTAAAAGAAAATCTCAAATAGACACATTTATTCTGTACAGACAGGGAAACAGCTGTCAGGGCAACGGTACAGGTGAGATGAGTGATTGTACAGAGTTGAACAGTAGGACTGTATGAAATATCATCAGCCAATGAGCAGCCTTTTCAAACTCAACAAGGGTTATAGGAAATGAAACGTGTCATGACCGCACCAGGAGCAGTTTTAAAGAAGGACAACAGCTGCCTCTTTCGAAAATGGAGTGGCTCAAATGAATAATACAAACAGAGACATTTTCTGACGTCAGGGATAATTTCTCTCTATTTATGAAAGGCTCATGACAAAGTTTGTATGAGAAATGTTTAAAGATTGTCTCTGTTTGCTTTGTTTGCTGCTTTGTTTCTTATGTCTGTGTGTAGAATGTTTAATTTAAAGATAATCAATACAAATTTGAATGTCAAAAACCTAAATGTCTCATTAACTATCAATGTTTCAACTATATGCTTCTTTTTTTAAAAAGTCAAGAGGGGAGAAAAATCACCAAACTGCAGAATGATCCTTTAATGACACATCTCATGTATCTTGTGTATCTTGTGCATGTCAACAACAATCAACATGCTATAGACAGAAATCAGACCCTATTTCATGGAGATTAGTTTGACTGAGGTATTGTGTTTATTCATGAGCTTCTAAGTGATTCAAGTATCTATAATAATTAGAATTATAGCTACCAACGAAGAATTGACCCAACAAAGAGCATTAGAAGTCTGTCGCTCTTTGCATCCAGAATGCTTAAAGTTACCTATAGATTACGCTCTGTAATTTAAGGTTGTTTCTGTATAAACCTTTCTCAGGAAGGATTCCTGTGCTGTGGCTTGGTGGATTTCAAGGAATCTTCTTGTAATAATGTTCACATCAGGAGTGTTTTTACTTCCTGTCAGCGTTGGAGAGATGTTTCCTCACATCAGCAGGATGTCTGGACTGTATCTAATGGATTTCTTGTCCCCAGTAAAGTTAAAGAAGTTCATATTAAACTCTTACATAGATTCTGTCCCTGTAATGAAGTTCAGACCCAATGCGTCCCCTTTATGTTCCTCCTGCAGATAAGAGGTCAAGTCTTCCTACTAACTTATGGACTCAAATGTCTATTAACATTGGAGTCGCATGAGGTTGTGGTCACTGTCACAGAGGTTCTGGTCTTATGTTTGAGTGTTGGATCTAATGATAATGAAATTAATGATGTGATAAAATTGCCGTGTCTGTTGGATAAATATCTTCATAATGACAGATTTCTTCAGTTTATTATTGTTAAATGAATCTTTGTTTTCTGTTGAACTGAAGACTTTTTATGATTCAGTCTGTAAAGAACCTGAAAACAGAAAAGCTTTAAAGACATCCAGCCTGTTGAAACATATTTTGACCACCTGAAGGTAGATTATCTACTATTTATATCATCTGTTCCACAACATGTGTTTTTGTCTGCTTGTGTTTTTTGTTTTCTTTAATGAATGTTTTAATTGTGTCTTAATATTTCCTGGAGTTTTAAAGAGGGCTGTAGTCATAGACACACATGCACACGCACACACGCGCGTCTCTGGCTGCAGTCTGTAGGTGGTGAACTGTTGTAGTTTCGTGACTGACCGGCAGGAGGCAGCATCTCTCTGCTCGAAGAAGAAGAAACCCGGAAGTGAGTTTACAGACCGGTGACCCTCAGCAGCAGCAGCAGCCGCCGCAGAGTACCGTCCCACTAAGTACAGGTAATAGATTACTGTGCTGTCTTGTTGTTGATATGTTGGTTCCAGTAGAAGAGAGAGGAAGTGTTTATTCTCTGACTGTACAGTTTGGGTTGTGTCTGACGTCTGTTACACCAGACTCTGTTCATAATCTGCTGGTTTTAAGATGCTGTTTTTTTAAAGACACACTCTTCCTGTCACGTCATCGCGTACTGTCGGTTAATACGACGTATGAATAATCCATCAGTCAACACCTCTCCCTGATAAACAATTAATGATCAGAGGTACAGACAGCTTCCACCTGCAGACACACAGTCACTGGTAATCTCTGGAGTCCAGAGCCTGAAGGCTGAAACCTCCTTGTGTTTGTCCCGTTTTATTGTTATTGCTATCAGTATTAGTATTACTATTACTGTTGTTGTAAGGCATCCTGCCTCCCTAACATATCTTTGTCACAAGTGTTTGTTTGAATCAAAGATCATCATGAAGCCAGAATTTGTCTTAAACTGTGAGACTGATGAATGAAGTCTGCTTCAGAATTGACTGAATTCACATTGACTGAAAGGATGAAATGAGAGTGTGCTGATATTATTGATTAAATAGATAGATAGATAGATAGATAGATAGATAGATAGATAGATAGATAGATAGCTTCAAATTATCTATGAATTACTGATTCACCTGTCAGGAGTCTGATCACAGCAGATCACCTTGATAGGCCAGAAATCTTAATCAGTTCATCAGTGAGTCCGTCCAATCAGCGAGCTGTCCCTGACCAACAGATCAGGGATCAGTCTGACTTCTCCTGTCTGATCTGACTGGTGCCAGCAGAACCACCTCCAGCTCAACGTTGGGAAGACCAAAGAGCTGGTGGTGGATTTCCAATGGCACAGACAGCCCTGCGCACAGGTGAACATCCTGGGAACAGACATTTAGATGGTGACATCTTACAAGTACCTGGGAGTTCACCTGAACAATAAACTGGACTGGACTGATCACACTGCAGCTACATACAAGAAAGGTCAGAGCAGACTGTATCTGCTGAGGAAGCTCAGGTCCTTTGGGGTGCAGGGGAACCTCCTGACCTCTTTCTAGGACTCTGTGGTGGCATCAGCCATTTTCTATGGAGTAGTCTGCTGGAGCAGTAGCATCTCAGCAGCAGTAGGAAGAGACTTGATAAACTTATCAAGAAGGCCAGCTCCATCCTGGGATGCCCCCTTGACTCAGTGCAGGACACTATCACAGCACTGGCAGCTCCTTCAACAGACTGATACACCCTCAGTGTGTGAAGGAGAGGGATCACAGGTCCTTCCTTTCTGCTGCTGCCAGACTGTACAACCAGCACTGTTCCATATAGACCTCACTCTGTACTCTGCACTGTGCAATAAGTCTGTACAAACTCATTTCAACACTCATATTTATTATCTATATTTAAAATCTGTATATAAAAATGCGTTGCTCATTTTTGCACTATATATACTATATTGCACCATGTAAATATGTGCATACGTCGATTCTATTTTTCTTTCCTTTTTAATTATTTTGTCTATTTTGCTGTTGCTCTGTTCTTGTAATATTCTGCTGTTGCAACAAACAAATTTCCCCGTCTGCGGGACATTAAAGGATTTCTGATTCTGATCTCCTTATAAGGAGCTGCTCCTCCAACATGGCTGACCTCTGGCAGAACTCCATGGATCATGCTGTCGCCGCTGCACGAAGAGCCGGACAGGTCACATACTGTGTGTGTGTGTGTGTGTGTGTGTGTGTGTTTGTGGGAGAGAGATTGTATCAATCAGTACATTGATGACTATTGATTAGGTGTATTGATGACTGTATTGATCAGGTGGTGCAGCAGGCTCTGCAGGACGACAGGAAGGTGATGACAAAGAGTTCGTCTGTTGATCTGGTGACACAAACTGACCAAAGGGTTGAGCAACTCATCATCCAATCAGTGAAGGAGAAGTTCCCCACACACAGGTAAGAAGCTCCTCCTCCCTCAATGTGTGTGTTATTGATTATTGATTATCAATCAAATCCCCAGATCAATACTGTCTGTAGTCATTATGTATCATGTATGTGTCAGGTTCATAGGGGAGGAGTCAGTGGCTGCAGGTGAACCTTGTGTCCTGACTGATGACCCCACCTGGATCATCGACCCCATTG
This sequence comes from Acanthopagrus latus, assembly GCF_904848185.1. Classification (NCBI taxonomy): domain Eukaryota; kingdom Metazoa; phylum Chordata; class Actinopteri; order Spariformes; family Sparidae; genus Acanthopagrus; species Acanthopagrus latus. The sequence continues at coordinate 28,268,176 of NC_051059.1, forward strand.
ACGGGACGACCAACTTTGTTCACGCGTATGTTTTTTCACTGAAACACAGTGACATCATCATGCAAGCATCAGCTGACATCACTTCTTGTCAACATGAAATACAACTGACTCAGTCAAACTAACACATTCAGGTTCAGACTGTGTCAATACAGTTTCATCTGAAACATTTTTAAGTTTGATTATAACATCACAGGAATAGAAATAAGTTAGTATTGTATCACTTCCTGTTCCCTCATCTGGAAGTCAATGTGTTTTCAGTTAAATATGTGCAATAAGCTGTGTGGTCACCACAGGATGAACATATTCACACGTTTTCTTCTCCAACATCATTAAATGTCCCACAGTTTAATCCTGAAGCTCTTCATGTGTTAACAACAGTTAGCGGTTTCTAACAAGTGTCTGAATGAGGCTACAGAGGTTGTCGGGGACATTAAACGTCCTCACAGTGAACACGGAGACTCATCTACTCACTAGTCCGTCTTTACAGGCCACTTTAGTTCCACACTGTTCTAACTCTGACTTTACAACTTCATTGATCAGTTTATAGAAAACCTGGATAGTAATTGTGCAGTAAGACTCTTAGTGGTGGTGACGTTTCAGTCATGTGACTGTGATGTCATCTGTTTGTAGCCTAACATTAGCTTCTTACTGCTACATGTTTAATTTAGCTTCCGCCCAGAGCAGACAAACAGAGAGGGACTGTAGGGGAGGGGATATGAGGGGTGTTTAGTTGGTTCACAGAGCTTGTCTTCGACAGATTTCCTTTTGTGGCTGTTTCCATTGGATTCTCCGTCAACAAGCAGGTGAGGTCACCATGGTCCACTTTCTGGACTAAAAACTACCAGTGATGGAACGTAACTAAGTACATTTGCTCAAGTACCGCAATAAGTTAAATGTTGATGTACTTGTACTCGACTTTAGTATGACCATTGTCAGCTAAGGCATTAATTACTGGTTACTCTACAGATTACATACTGCATCAGGGCAAAAGTAGTTTTTCATCAATCTGATAAAAAAAATACTGATTCTGATAAATCTTTAGCATAGTGTGTTAAAGCATAGTAGTATTAGTGCACACTATGACAGTATTAGTCCTACAGTGTACACAGTATTAGTACCACAGGGTACTGTAGTGTGCCGTGTGGCGGTCCAGGTGGAGTTTGGGGTCGTCTACAGCTGTCTTGAGGACAAGATGTTCACGGCGAGGCGGGGGAGGGGAGCCTTCTGTAATGGAGAGCCGCTGCAGGTTTCCCATCAGACAGGTCAGTGATCAGTAACACTCATCATTAAGTCATGGAACCAGGAAGTGTTTTTGTTCACATGTGATTCAAATCTGAATACATCTGAACCAGACTGATAAAAAACAGGAAGTGCCATAAAGCTGTGATCCAATCAGAGAGCAGGATTTGACCCATGTGACCCTCTGTTATATCAGACATCAAACAGTCGATCATCGCCACCGAGTTCGGCTCCAGCAGAGACCCTGAAGCTGTCGACAAGATCTTCTCCAGCCTGAGGAACGTCCTCTGCATCCCCATACACGGGTAACAACTATACATGTGGCTTTAATACAGCAGTAATTCTACGGATACTGCAGTAAAATGACAGTCTATGTATATATGTTGTCAGTGTACGTGGAGCGGGCACTGCAGCGGTCAACATGTGTCTGGTGGCGTCTGGTTGCGTTGAAGCATATTATGAGACAGGGATCCATGTTTGGGACGTGGCCGCTGGCTCGCTGATTGTCTCCGAGGCTGGAGGAGTCCTGATGGACACGGAGGGTAAAAACTCAGACAGGCAGACAGACAGACAGACAGACAGACAGACACTGTGAGCATGCCCAGTTTAGAGACATTGTGTCTCCCTGTGCTCAGGAGGAGAAGTGGACTTGATGTCCAGAAGAATCGTTGCTGCCAACAACAGAACTATCGCAGAGAGGATCATCAGGGCGATCGACCCGTTCAATCCAACCAGAGACGACACTCCTTCTAGGTCCAGTCAGTGAGGATGTGTTCTCAGGGAAACAACAGATTTTGTGTGATTAGTTTTCAAAGTTTGTGATAGTAAAGTTTAACATAAAAACAAAAACAAGTTTGTTTGATTTCACTTCTGTCCAGTTTCTGCCTGAAGCAAACAGGTGCACGTCTCAATGAAACTGCTCTCATTTCTCCATCCTTACATCCGTCCAGTAGAGGGCAGCCTTGAGTCAAGAGTTTCTGACAACAACAAACATGGCGGCCGTAAAGGTGGTTGTGATAATGTACCTGTTAGGAGGTAGGGTCGTAGACGACGATGGTCTGTGAGATCATCAAACATGTTGTGACATGAGGACAGATAATTGTCTACACTGATATTACCAGTGAGACAAACAGACAACAGATGTCCTCTACGGTACTTTAAGATGTCTGCCATTCCTACTGGAAAAACCAGCATAGACCAGCACCAAAACACAACATATGAAGCATGTTGATTGGTTCTCGATACCTTCTCTTGTTTTCAACAAAGTTGGAGGTATTGAGTTTCTATTAGTATGTGACTTTGAAATGTCCAAACTGTCCATAAAGACAACAGTCCAACAGAGTGATACTGAGTCAGGGGAGGTCGATGTTTATGGAAGACTGGATGACAAAACAAATTTGGTCTGTTTTACATATAATGGATGGAAATGGAAACATACTTGAACTGAATGATTTTAATGCTAAATATAGCACGAGTTGCTCCAATGAGATCCATAAGAATGTCTCACAGAATGTTCCAAAGTTCTTTCTCCAATCAATTAAGAATAATTTTTTGAACATACCAACTCCAAATTTACACAAAGTGAAGATTGATGATCTGGACCTCGTGAACGAAAAATGTAATAAGTTTTTGAGGCAGTGCTTAGTAAACACTTTATATCCAGGTAGAACAAATAGTTAAAATACTACAAAATACTTAAAATTCCAAATTCCCCCAAAGTGCAAAGAAGTTCATTTTAAAACTATAAACAATGTTTATCCCTCAAATGAATTTATGAGAAAAAGATTTAAATTTGTGGTAGAAAACTGTTAAATTTGCAAAACGAATCTGGAAACAACAGAGCACCTGTTTCATGAATGCGAGACTGTCCAAAATGTGTGGAATTCCCCACAGACTCTCCACAACTTGATATCGTCCAGCTCCAGAAACCTTGACTTTTGGTCCTTTCAAAATATTCAGAGTAATCTTCAATGACAACAAAAATTATTACAAAATATTACATTTAAATATTAAGTGTCGGAATAATAATAAATATTATTATTAATAATAACCTTGATTGATTATAATAATAACAATATTAATAGACATTATTCTTATTATTAATAGCTATTATTGTTATTATTATTATTGTTGATATAATAATAATAATAATAATAATAATAATAATAATAATAATATAAATCATTACAACTAAACATATCTACCAAACCACTTCAAATAGGATTAATGCCTTTGAAATTAAAATAAGACCATATATGGCGATCAGCAGTTTATGTCAGCATTAACGTAATGTATCAGTATGTTAATGACCCCAAACTGTTGGCTAGCTAATACTGATAATATTGATAACATTACTGTGGGATCAATAACAGGTTTACCTCTCCACGGTCCTCTCAGCCCGAGATAAACCAGCCGCTTCTCCTCTTCCTCCACATGGAGGAGATTTAAAAAGGAAATCGGGAATTCCTGCAGCTCGAACAGGTCTGACAGTCGAACTTTACTCCTCTTGTCACTTTCACAGACCTGGGCTGCATAAATAGTGGCGTACGAGTAGAGGCGGGACCATCTGGTGACGCAACCAGGAAATGCTCCGAAGGGTAGACTGTCCCATTTAACAACAGTTGACGCGGCTTGCAGGACGCACCGAAGTACGCTCTTTCGGTGAGACCGCAAAGGGCGGGTCCTTGAAATGTGCAGACCCTAGATTGGGACACGGCCATTCTGTCTATGAGTATTTCCGGGTCGAAGAAGAAGGAGAAGGGCAGTATTTCCGGGTCGGTCATCGCTGAGCTGGCTGTAGCACTTACGGCTCTGTAACGGTGTTTTGTCGGACTTGTAACGGTGTCTCGGTGATGGGGGTCTGTGCGGGTCCGTGCGGGTCCTTATTGGTCTGCCTGAGCCTGCTTGTCTATTTGCCCCCTCTGACCGCATGGGACGCGGATCTGGAGCTGCTGGACTTGGTGGAGGAGATCCCACAGACCTTCTACCAGTTCCTGTCCCTAGACCAGGTTCGTGCTAACTGCTAATGTATCCATGGTAACCGAGCAGCCGTGAGCCGGTTGCTAATGCTAATAACAGCTGAGCGCCACGCACACATAGCGGGGCTAAGCTATTTAGCTTTTCAAGCAGAGTAGTGATACCTGTTAGTTCCAGCTGGTGAAGTTGGTTCACTTCCAGATGTGTAATTGAGACTAGCTAGCTCAGGCTAACAGCTAGCTCAGGCCAAGTGTTCAGCTGGTTCCGTGTAATGTAACAGGATGTAGTTTGTGGTGAATTACGTTAAACTGCAGGTGATACAGGTAAGAAGAACCCCCGGGCTGTGAGAGCTGTTTGCTCTCCTGGGGGAACTTAACCTCTCTTCACACACATTGTTGACCCCCGGGGCTAACGGCTCGCTTAGCCCGGGGTCTACAATGTGTGTGAAGAGGAGCTCGTTCTTCCAGGGTCAACTGTTAGCACAGAGCTAAGACTACTCACTGTTACAGTAATACAATCTTTTATAACAAGCCAGTCCACACAGGTGAGTCCACCAGGTGTGTCTGACTGAAACACAGGCAGGTGATCTGTGAGGTTACAGGGTTAGGGTTTACAGCAACTAACAGTGTTGTAATGTAACTGAGTACATGCACTCACACCAAGAACCGGGGGAACCTTTATTGACAGAACAGCTTAAGAGATGACAGGAAACTGGATGAGAGAGAAGGGGAGAGACACGCAGCAAGGGGCCCCAGGACGAGACTCGTACCTGGGGCTGCTGCAGCGAGGACGGAGCTTCTTGTCATGGGCATCCGCTCTACCAACTGAGCTAAACGATGCCCCGTATTCACATCTTTTAATTAAAGTTACTTTAAGAGAAGAATCAAAACTTTTAATACTGACATTTAATCTGTTAAGACCCGAAACTGTGCCCAGGTTCAGGTCTGTCTGTCTGTCTCTGACCTGTCTGTCTGTCTGTCTCAGGATGCCTCAGCAGCAGAAATAAAGAAGGCATATCGTCGGCTGTCTCTCTCTCTGCATCCTGACAAGAACAAAGATGAAAATGCTGAAACTCAGTTCAGACAAGTAAGACACACACACACACACACACACACACACACACACACACACACACACACACACAGTAGTGTACCAGTGATAAACCTGCAGTGTCTCCCTCTTGTGGTAGGGAGAGTAATAGACTGAATCCAACAAGGACAGTCACGTCCTGGTTGACAGCTGGCTGGTTAATTTGTATAGTGGAGATAAATGACATCATCATCATGTATAGGTTTATTTGGCAGTGATAAGTTAATTAGCACTAAGTTAAACTTGCACTATTGTCAATAAACTCCATACACCATCTAAATAGTTAGAGTAATGGAGAGCATCATCAGTAGCTGTGGCTGCATGGACAACATTTCTTCAGGCCACCTAAAGTCATTGTACTGTTTACGTGGACGCTGAATCAAGTGAGTCCTTAAGTCATGATTACATTTCTCATAGTGTGTAATCCCAATTAAACTTTTTGAACATGTGCAAAGACGCTCTGCCTACTGCGGAGTATCTACTCTCCTGGAAATATAACAGAAGAAGGAAAGCTTTTAACCAAAGCCAACCAAAAGGTTCTTTGAAGAATCAATTAGTGTCTTACTGGAAGTGTTTCTTCTGTTGTTCAGGTCATCAAAGGTTGACATCACCCATCTGTAGCCCTGCTCAAACTGTTACTGTATGGAAGATACAGAGCAACTGATGTTTGCTCTTAATAACCATAAAATCCATCAAATTTAATGTTTAATTCTCTCAAAGAGTATTGTTTTTTCATTTTCAGCTGGTTGCCATTTATGAAGTCCTGAAGGATGAAGAGAGACGACGCACGTGAGTTCACATACAGCAACTCTCAACCAATCAGAGGACTGCTAGTCCCTACATCTCTGCGTCTAGTTTAAACACCTCTTCATTTAGTCTTCACACCTCTACAACTAGACAACAGCTCTGTGGCCCCTGTCAACCCTAAGAGATCTGTAACTAGACATTAGACCTCTAACTAGTCCTCAGACACCTGTAACTAGTCCACACTTGTAGTTCCTCTGAGCACTCTATAGATGGAATGCTATATGACTAACACATTCCTGTTGTCCTGCAGGTACGATGACATCCTGGTGAATGGGCTTCCTGATTGGCGGCAGCCGGTCTTCTACTACAGACGAGTGAGGAAGCTGAGTAATGCAGAGCTGGCTTTCCTCCTCTTCTTTATTCTCACTGTGGGACACTATGCAGTCATCTGGTCCATATACCTAGAGAAACAATTGGTGAGACAGCCAATCACATCACAGCAGATACGTAGACAGCCAACCACAACTCAGCAAATACTCAGCCAGTCAGTGAGATCTGATCATCAATCCTTTATGCTTCCAGGATGAGCTGCTGAGTAAGAAAAAGAAAGAGAAGAAAAAAAAGCTGATCTCGAGACCTCCAGAGGATCTCAGGTGTATCAGCCAGGACCGGACTGACAGGTACCACTATGACATCACCTCTGTACTTCTGGTTCCCTTGGTTTGTTTGCATTTGTCACTGGTTGTTTGTTGTTTCAGAGTTCAGGACCGACCTCACTGGCAGGACATCCTCCCTCTGAAGCTGAGCATCTGGCTTTACCTGTCCATCAAAAACCTGCCACAGACTGTCCAGGTAGAATATGAAGCAGTGCAGACATGGTTTCTGGTCTGGGTCCTGGTCTGGGTCCTGTTCTCAGTCCTGGTCTCTGTGTGTTTCAGGAGGTGAAGCAGTACTATGAGGACTACCAGCAGATGAAGCAGCAGCAGAGAGAAGAAGCTGAGGCTGAACAGGAATTTACCCCAAGTAAGGACTGTTAATCTACAGCTGGTTATTATTTGTATGAATTAATAATTCATTAAATGACTGTAAACGTACTGTTCACTTCCTCAACTTCCTGTCAAAGTTCTGTCACCCGTTCTCGCCCTCACCCAAACCCTCCGGTGAGGTTAACTTCCTGTCCACTATCTGTTCAGGGGAGAAGAAGCCAAAGGTCAAAAAGCCGAAGATGGAGTTTCCTGTTTATGAACCATCATCAGAGAATTTGACCTGCCAGAGTTACGACCAGACAACATCCATCGAGGAGATTGAGGACCAGATGGATGACTGGCTGCAGGACTCCAGAGCTCCAAAGAAGAAGGTGTTATTTGATCAGTTACATTTCGTGATTAGTTCATACTACTGTAGACACAACATCTGGTCCTAAATATCCTCTGGCTGCAGACCAGACTGAAGTGAACCACAGATGTGACAGACTCCTGGATGATGTGTCTCTCTGTGTTTATGTCTCAGCCTACAGTATGGATGGAGGATGAGCTCAGCCTCCTCAGCAGGTTAATGGTTAAATTCCCTGGAGGGTCTCCTGGTCGCTGGGAGAAGATTGCTCATGAACTGGGACGATCGGTGACTGATGTAAGCCTGTTTCAACTGGTTGGATCATACTGGGGATAAGTTCACTATACAGACTGGCAGAACCAGTGTTCCACTCTGGTCACTGACTTTGAACTGCTTATGTGTCTAATATCAGAGTAATTGCAGGTGATGGAACCATCATCTGATTCCTTCAGCGATCAAAAACTGAATCTGTTCTCGTCTACAGGTGACGACTAAAGTCAAACAGATGAAAGACAATGTGATCCACACACCAGGTAAATTCTAATCATGTGCTGTCAGGTTCTATGGTCACTGTCAGGTTCTGCTGTCAGGTTCTGCTGTCTCCATCAGGTCATGCTGACCATGTTGTCTGTGTTTCAGGTCTGGTGAAGCTGTCAGAGCTTAAGGCACCTCTTCCTCCTGTGAGGTCACTTCCTGTTGCTGACAGTGTGGTGACTCAGAGGGGGGGAGGAGCATGTGAAGAGGAGCAGGAGGAGGAGGAAGAGGCAGCAGTGGCTGTCAGGAGGAGAAGCAGGAAGTCTGCAGCAGAAGTGGGCGAGCTGAAGGTCAGAGGCCGTCGGCAGAAAGATTTCGACCCAATGGCGGTGGGGGAAGACGAGGTGGACCCTCAGGACAATAGGGAGAAGACGGACCCTGTAATCTGGACTCAGAACCAACAGAAACTGTTGGAACTCGCTCTGCAACAGTTTCCCAGAGGAACCACAGAACGCTGGGACCGCATTGCGAAAGTGGTCCCTGGCAAGAACAAGGTGAGGCTGAAGACCTGACTGCCTGTTTGTTTACCATACAGGTAAACGGACTGTTGTCTGGTTGGTTGGTTGGTTGGTTGGTTGGTTGGTTGATTGATTGATTGATTGATTGATTGATTGATTGATTGACTTTGTTAAACCAGCAAACATCCTAACTAAGTCTCCAACAGCAGCACAAGCACATAAAACTGAGACAGATTAACAATCCATCAGGTTGAATACAAAGACACACCATCGCATCAAGACCAGGTGATGCAGTGGAGACATTAGAGTGGAACTAATCTCAGTCCAGTCTTGTGTCTCTGTAGACTCTGCCTTTGGTGTCCAGCAGCTCCTGATAGAATAAGTCCCTGTAGCTGCTGAATGCTCCACTGCGGTCTCTTAGTGTGTCTAAGCCTTTTAACTACTCTGTCTGTGAGGCTGACGCTCTGAACCCGAACACACAAACATGAGCTGAAAGTCACTGTAAAGCTCTGTGAAGCTGAGAGGAGCCGATTCCTCTGATGGTTTGACACCAGAGACAGTAGAAACATGTGCAGAGGTGATTTCATGGCATCATTGAAAGGAGAAAATATATATTTGTAATGTTTGTTTCAGATGTGTCATTTTGTTAAGAAACTAGGATTTATAGTGATAAATTGATAAATATTCCAGAAGTGGAGGACACACCGGGTCACACTGAGCCCTCCAACATACACACACTCAGTTCATTTACATGCACAGCTTGGTCAGATTATAGCCATAGTTTGACTATGTTGCGCTATCAGACAACTGCAATTGTCCAAGTATACATGACAGTGAGAAAATCGGTTTACTGGCCGAAGCATGTCATACCCTGGTACGATAGGTGGCGCTGTACCCATTTCAACTAGTGGTAACAGAAACACCTCTGGCTGATCTCTTTACGTCACCAGCTGCCTCGGCATTCGAGAAAGATGGTGTAAGAGCGAGTAGAAGCTACATCTTTGTACACTTTTTATATGGTGTGCATGATAATTACACAAACTAGATGCACAAATGCGCTCTTGCTTGCAGTTATTTCGGAGGAATGACGCCGTCGCTACCGTCCTTCTACTTCTGGCTCACGGCCCTGATAAAAAAAATCTTGAGCCTGCGCAGGACATAAAAATCCGATCCGATCTGATGGAACGTATACGTAGTAATGCGACCATCAATCGAATGATCTAGGTGTGTTAATCTGGCTATGAGAAATCCGAAGCGGTCCAATTTTAGTCAGACTAAGGTGTATACATGCATCTTAAAAATCCGATCATTGTCGGACTAACCCAGTAATTCGGTTTTCTTGTGTGTCATGTAAACGCACTGAGTGTGTCTGTGATTGTCTGATCATTAAGTGATTGGGTCACTGATTGATTCATGTTGTTTTCTTCCAGGAGGAGTGTATGATTCGTTACAAGATGTTGGCAGAGCTCGTTCAGAAGAAGAAACAGGCCAAAAGCTGATAAAGGGACATGACCCTTAACTTGGCCTCCTCCTGCTGTGACCTCCTGACCCCAGGTGACCTGTCAGGTTAACTGTCAGCAGTGTGTATTGTTCTGTTCAGGTGAGCTGCCTCCTGATTGGACTGACTGATATATTTTTTAATCTGTGTAACGTGGCGTCTCACCTGCTCAGCTGTGTTTTTATAACTTGTGTCAAAGGAAGCAGGTAACTTGTCTGAACCCACCTGACCAATGACCTCACAGCTTTATGTGCCTTAGCTCCGCTCAGCATGCTGTCAATCAACCTCTGTTCAACTGATCAATAAAAAGTATTTATTATCTCCTGTGCTGTTTCATTTTTTTTCTGTTTGAAAAATCTGTTATCGCTAACAAATTTATAGTTCTGCAGTAAACCGTTGAGTCTACAGGGCCAGTCATCAGCCAAGAAGCATTCTTGGTAATACCATGAAAAAACTGCTGTTAGACAGGAGATCAGACAGACACACAACTGAACTTGTTTCAGTTTGTGGAAAGTGTCTCATGTCTGATCCAAGAGGCTTTTTCAGTTCTGACTAACTGGGAAGCTGCAGGGTGCATCTAGACATAATGAGTGTCCTTACAGAGTCCTTACAGACACCTGTCAGTCAGGATAGGTGAGCTCAGGTGTGAATGGCTGTTGAACTGTCTGGGGAGAGAAGTCAGTACAGCACTGTAGGTGGATGATAAGTGTGTCTTAAGCCTTAAGTTAATACAGAGGGACATTTCACAGTATAGAGAGGCAGCTGACCTCTAACTGCAGCTGCAACATGGGAAGGATAATTATTACCAAATGTCTTTCAGTGTGGATACATGTTAGCATCGCTGAGAGAGGTTTATACAGAGACTTTAATTCACATTTATCACGGAAGAGAAAACAGCTGTACACTGACAGAGGAAATGTGAGTCTGGCTTTTAAAATTTCAGTTTATTTAGGATGACCTCTTGAGATGCAGCATCTTGTTTTCGAGTTTTCGTGTGAATACAGATGATTAACTGATATAATGAGATTAGAGTTCTCAACGGGTCGGGCCGGCCCGACAAACCCGACCGGACCCGCAGGTTCGGGCCGGGTTCGGCCGAAAAACTACGCAAATGAGCCGGGTCTGGTCGGGCCTCGGGCTTCATTTTTTATTAAACATATTTCTTGCAGGTTGTAAATTATATATTGTTTGTTGTGAATCATCGCTGTTCACGTGTGTAAGTCTGGCTGCCAGTTCCCGGGGGGCAGACGCAGACCTGACGCTGCTGCATACGATAACAAGTGTATGAGGAAAACAATGCAGGCGCGCAGGGGGGCCGGGTTCGGGCCGGGTTCGGGCAGACAATTCAAGCTGGTGTGTCGGGATGCGTGGGGTTCGTGCTTAAAAACCCGCGGGCCGGGCCGGGTCGAGTTTGTAATTTTCAGGCCTGTTGAGAACTGTAAATGAGATATAAATGATGGCGTTAACTGACTCCAGAAGATGGCAGTATAATGAAGAAGAAGAAGAAGAAGAAGAAGAAGAAGAAGAAGAAGAAGAAGAAGAAGAAGAAGAAGAAGAAGAAGAAGAAGCCCGGTTCTTCCTGCCAGCAGAAGAACAAGTCAGTTAGCAGTAATTAGCTGATATCTGAACACGAACATACGAATTTAAAAGTCCAAACGTCATTGCTGCCGTAAGTCAACGTCACATTTGTTTTGAGGTTATTGTAGATATTTAATCTGTTTTAAAAGACCCAAAGTACGATCTGATAAACTTAAAACTGTCAAAGTTAAGCTAACCGGCTGCAGCTAGCTGCCTGATGTCGGACCTCAGAGTGAAAACAGTTAACATCAAAGCTAATCAGAGCTAACGAACTGATATTAATGTTCAAATTTAATGAAAACACTTGGAATTGATTGTGTGTGTGTGTGTGATTGTGTGTGTGTTATATACACATAATGACAACCACACCTAACCTGTCAGTCACACACTGTGGTGATCAATAAAGCTAATGATTAGTTGATCGTTTTTAAGATTTGTGGGATATTTGTGGGATAATGATGAGCGGACATAACGTGATGTCATATTTGATCAGCAGTGGAAATGATCAAGAGATTCATGTAGAACCAATCAGCTCAAACCAACCAATCTATCTGTCTGTTCTCTCTACCTCCCTCTGTCTGTCTCTCTGTACCTGTCCTGTGTGTCTCCCTACCTGTATCTCTCTACCTGTCTGTCTGTCTGTCTGTCTTCAGGTGGGATGCAGCAACATGTCTCTCCAGGTGACTTTGCAGCAGAGGATCAGCTCTGCTCAGGTGTTGCTGCAGCGGGCGGAGCAGCTCTGTCCGGGGGCTGAAGGTCACCAGAAGCTGTGCGGTAAACTACGGGCGGAGCTTCGTTTCCTGCGACGGGTGGAGGCGGGAGAGTTGCAGGTCAAAGAATCTCACCTGCACAGCACCAACCTGACTCACCTGACAGCCATCGTGGAGTCGGCCCAGAGTCTGGAGGGCGTGGTCGGTCTGCTGCACGTCTTCACCTACCAGGACGCCACGGGCAGCAGGCAGACTCTGGTGGTGGATGTGGTGGCGAATGGTGGACACACTTGGGTGAAGGCGGTGGGCCGTAAGGCAGAGGCTCTGCACAATATCTGGCAGGGACGGGGCCAATATGGAGACAAAAGCATCATCAGGCAGGCAGAGGACTTCCTGCAGGCGAGCCACCAGCAGCCTGTCCAGTACCGCCACCCACACATCGTCTTTGCCTTCTACAATGGTGTCTCCTGCCCTATGGCTAACCGCCTCAGGGACATGGGAATCTCTGTCCGCGGGGACATTGTCGCTGTCAATGCCGTGGTGATGGAGGAGGGAAGAGATGAGGAAGAGGTGGAGGAAGAAGAGGAGCCTGCTGAGGAAGAAGACGAAGAGGAGGAGCAGGAGGAGGAGTCTGAGCTGACCCGGGTAGACCGTGGCACTGTGGTTGCCAGCCTGGCATTTCCTGCTCAGGTGCAGGTGGAGGAGTGTCGGCGCGTGAACCTCGACATCACCACTCTCATCACGTACGTGTCATCGCTGAGTCATGGCCGCTGTCACTTCACCTTCAGGGAGCCAGTACTGACAGACCAGGCAGCCCAGGAGCGTCGCCTGCAGGTGCTGCCACAGCTCGATGCCTTCATGCAGGGGAAGGAGCTGTTTGCCTGCCGTGCCGCTGTCCATGACTTCCAGGTGATCCTGGACACGCTGGGCGGGCCAGGCGAGAAGGAGCGAGCTCAGAAGCTGCTCGCTCGCCTCCAGCTGGTGGATGACCAGCCCTCGGAGCGCACGCTGCAGCTCACGCCCAGCGCCAAGGTCAACCAGCGCTCGCTCATGATCTTTGGCACCGGAGACTCTCTAAGAGCTGTCACCATGACGGCCAACAGCCGATTTGTGAGGGCGGCAGCCAATCAGGGCGTCAGATACAGCGTGTTCATCCACCAACCGAGAGCTCTGACTGAGGGCAAGGAGTGGAGGGCCACACCCATCTGACAGAGGCCCCGCCCACCAGAGACAGACACTTCCTGTGCAGGGGCTGATTGGGTTAACAAGGGGTAAAAATTATATTTATGTAAATATGATTATCAATCTATATTCACAGATCAATAAAGCATCCCTGTCACTTCCTGCTCTGCTGTAATTTCTTCTAGGGGGTCACATGGCAGCAGGGGTGTGTTCTCATGTGCCTTCATATCATTACTTAGTGCTTTATTATAAGAACAGTCTGATGACTCAGAGCTCTTAATAAGTTAAAGCTTGAAATAAATAACATGTTATCAGGAAACTGTTGAATAGAAAAAGTCCATCTGATTGATTATCACATTATTGGCTTCCACATGACTCAGCATTGATTCTAATGACAGAGATGTTGTCAGATTATGTTTTTCATTCACTGAAGTAAATGTATTAAACTATTGAAATGCAGATGATGAGCCTCTGCTAGCAAGCCTTCTCCGTGCTTTTAATTTGAAAACCTGAAAGCGGATGTGGGTATTTCGTGTTTAAACGAGTGCCTCCTATCGGCAGCCAGTTAGCCTGTAGGCTAGTTAGCAGATGGATGTTAGGAGTTAGTGAGTTTTGATTTTCTTGGATAAAATGCCGAGAGTTAGAGGTGAAGAGGAGCTCCGGACTCTGACGGAGGTGAGAGTAAAACTTTGACCCTCAGACTCGATTCAAAATCAAACTTTATTATTGAGAAACAACTTAAGCAACACGACTTGCTGCTAACCGGCTAATTACACAAGATTAGCTTGATGCTAAAAACAACCCGGTTAATGCCCCCCTCTCCTCTCCTCTCCTCTCCTCTCCTCTCCTCTCCTCTCCTCGTTTCCGGTGAGCGTGAGTGGTTGGTGGTGGAAGTGCGAAAGGCGCGGATTTTTGAATCTGTCCTGTTTTTCGGATTTCACTTTTTTTTTCACAATTTCTACTGTCCTTTATGTACATGATCTGGTAAGTTGTTTCTCTTTCTTTATAAATTGAGTGTTTAAGGAGTAATCGGAGGGTTCTCAGGGTTTTTTTTGGAGGAATGGCGTCCTCCGGGACGCGTCCTCCTATCCGGCACGGAGCGAGGATAGTCCCGCCGGATGATAATGTTACTGTAGAAGAAGTTCTGCTAGCGGTCGGTGAGCAGGTAGGACATGAGAATCTCATTTTTGCCTCAAGAATGAACAAAGCAGTGGTCGTGTTTCTAAAAGAGGAGCCTCTTGTTCATTCTTTGATTGGGAGCGGAGTGTTCATTAAGGAGATGTTTGTACAGGTGTCCCCGCTGTCGGTCCCGTCCACTCGGATCACCGTCTCAGGTGTTCCGCCATTCATCCCGAATGAGCTGCTGGAGAAGGAGCTCCGCAGGTTTGGGAAGTTTGCTAGCGCATTTAAAACTGTCAGTTTGGGATGTAGAGATCCCAAACTGAAGCATGTGCAGTCGCTAAGGCGACAAGTGTTCATGTTTTTGGACGCGCCTGATCAAACTTTAGACGTGTCTTTCAGAGTAAAGCATAACGACAGCTCCTATATGGTTTATGCGAGCGCTGGACACATGAAGTGTTTTGAATGTGGTGATGTGGGGCACAAGCGCTTTGCGTGTCCGCACAAGCAGCAGGCTGCGGGGGCTGACGGTGCATCGGAGGATGGTGCGGGGGCGCCGGCTAATGGCGCGGGGGCGCGGGGTATGTGGTTGTTTGAGGAACCCTTGCTCTTCAGCGAACTGCTGAAGAGTCAGACGTTGCAATCTGCCAGCCTGAGAACCAAATTCAGAGTGGCCGGCTGCACCAAACTGGGCCACCTACTGAGGATGACGTCAACATCTGTTGATGCACTGAGGGACAGCAGCAACTTCACCTCCAGCAGGATCATTAAAAGAGTGTTGGAGGAAGTCTGTGCCACCCTGCCACCACCGCTGAGAACATTTGTGAAAAAACGCTCGAACTGTGAACAGTGGAGCAAAGAGGGCGAGTACGTGTTTCCTTCTGTGTCCGTCACTCCTGCTCTGGGAGAATGGCAGCAGGGAGGAGGACAGTTGCTGTCTTTTGAAAATCCTCGCCTAGACAAGTTTAAGGATGCGGGAACAAAAGACCTTTACCAGGCCTGTGTGAAGGTTCTTAACCTGAGCACTTTGGCAGGAGTGAGGGAGTCGAAGTGGGCCGAGTTTTTGGGTCCAGACGTTTCCCGAAAGGCAGTTGGCGGTCTCTGTACAAGCTGCCCGTTGAAAAGCGGACAGCAGACCTCCAGTGGAGGATTGTACATGGAGCGATAGCTACAAACAGATACAGAGCACACCTTGATCCTGAGCTGAGGGAGGGATGTGGGTTCTGTGCACAAACAGAAACACTTGAGCATTTGTTTGTTGAGTGTCTTCGACTTGGTGAAATGTTCGTTGTTTTAAAAAAGTGGTTTGAGGGACTGGGGGAGGATTTCAGTTTTGCTTTATTTATCTTTGGTCCAAAATATTGTGCGAAAAGAAAGACTGTGCACACCCTGATGAACTTTCTGAGTGCATCTGCTAAGCTAGCAATCTGGCTGACTCGCAGGAATCTCGCTCAGGGCGTCGGAAGTGTGGAGCTGCTGCCGGTCATGAAGGGTTTGGTGAAAGCCCGACTGAATGTTGAACATGCTTATTTTAAAATGGTGGACAACACTCTGGCTTTCAGTCAGATATGGGCTGTGGGCGGAGTTCTCTGCTCTGTGGGGGTGGATGGGGAATTAATTTTTCATTTTTGAAACCTTTTTGTTTTGGCCTCAAATGAAGAGGTGACAGTGAAATGGTTTCTCCTGAAAACTGTAAATAAAGGGATTTTTAAAACCTCAAACCTCTCCTCTCCTCGCCTCTTCTCTCCCCTTCTCTCCTCTCCTCTCCTTTCCTCTCCTGTCCCCTCCTCTCCTCTTCTCTCCTCTCCTCTCCTCTCCTCTCCTCTTTCCTGTCATTATGTCAGTGTCAATATTTTTGTCTCCAACCAGGGTGATATTCAGGGTTTGACACCCTGTCCTCATGAAAAGACATTATCTGCATAGGTGAATCAGGCAAAAAGTGAAACTCGTGGGTTGGACACAGTAATGTTATGTCGCTGCTGTGACAAAAGCATTTCTCCGTCTGCAGGACATTAAAGGATTTCTGATTTTGATTCTGATTCTAATCATCAGGCATTGCCAGGTCTACCTGGAGGACTTGAATGGGGGAAAGAGGGACTGAAGGTGTTCTGGGCACAGAGGGCTTTCAGAAAAAGAGTTGGGAGGGAGTGAAGGGTAAAGTGTGTGCTTTGTTGTCTAAATGGTAATGGTTGCTACCCCAGCTGTCATATAGAGGAAGAGTTCTAGTTGCCAATAATTTAGTTGCCTCGACAAACTAATAGCTTTGACACCACGAGAGGCCTGATAGAGGACAATCAAAGAACCATCTTTGACTTTTTCTGGCCTGGAAAACACTGGATCCTTGCAGCTGCCCTCTATCCACCTGTGGCTCAAGGGGGACAGGGACTGATCAGCATCCAGTCTAAGATCGCCTCTTTCAGACTCAGAACAGCACAAAAATGTCTTTACGACTGTCCCAAGCTGGTGCTTCACAGCTCGTTGGCTGCTTAGAAGAGCTGGCGGCTGAACTACGACAAACACCTGTTCATTCTACACCCTTCCCCTCTCTGTCCATTACCCAGCTGTGAGGAAGTGGCAGGAGGGAGAAGGTCAGCTGCTGTTGTTTGAAACTCCTCACCTAGACAAGTTTCAGACGGTGGAGAAAAAAGCACTTTATCACACCAGCGTCAAGACCCTAAATGTGCCATCTCTGGCAGGGATGGAGGAGTCGAGTTGGACTGAGTTTTTTGCGCATACATTTCCCTGAAAGGCCGCTGGTGGTCCGTGGAGGATTGTGCATGGTGCAATAGCTACAAACAGATACAGAGTGCACCTTGAGCCTGAGCTGGGGGGGGGGTGTTGGTTCTGAGGGGACTGCTTAAGGCCCGATTGCGGATGGAGCATGCCTATTGTAAAATGATGGAGACTCTGCAGCCTTTTAAACATATATGAGCTGTTGGGGAAGTTTTGTGCTCTGTGGGGGAGGACGGGGAGCTGGGTATACATCTCTGAATCTCTCTTTGTGTTGTTGGTGGTGTTGTTATTGTTGTCCTGAAGCAGGTGAAAGAGTGATTTTGTTTGCTTCTTGAAGTGGCTCAATAAAGGGACTTCTAATACCAAAACCTCTCCTCCTTTCTCCACTCTCCTCAGTGTCAGTACAGTTATCCAGTAGAAACTCTGTCTGATCTTCAGAAGGTTCGGTCGCTCTTCTCTGATCTACGTCTTTACGTTGATTTTTACTGTAAGTACAAAACCAACTCACTCACTGTCTCACTTGCTCACACATGCTTGCTTGTTCACTTGCTCACTTACTCACTAGCTTGTTAGTTAGCATTTTTGTTAGTTTGCTTGTTATTTAGGATATTAGTTAGCATGGGTGAATGCTGCAGAGGCAACACAACAGACATTTCTCTGTGCAGCGTGATGTTTCAGTTGCGATCACTCGGTTTGAAAACACTGTCATGATCTGCCTCACATCCTGGTTCTTTCTGTTGTTTTTAATCCCTCCATGTGGACAAACAATCACTGTAGGAGCAGCATGCTAATAGCAGAACAACATAGCAGCTCCCACTATCAGAAAACTGATCAGCAAGGTTCTAACACTTCACACACAGACCACGGAGTGACCCTGCCGCACAAACCTGCATTACCTGGTTTGGTCTGAATTGAAAACATGTACAGTTCAGTTTTTCTACAGTGGGGTTACTGGAGGTATTATATTACCCTCTAAGTCATCATCCGTGGTGATTTGTCACTGATGATTAAGGATGATTATTGATTTTGAATGACTTGAGGTGTGTTGTTGTCACCTCTCACAGGTTTTCCACACAAAGAGAAGAAGAAGCTTGTTTACCTGGCTGGGACTGTTCCTGTTCACTATGAAGGTGAATCTCACTTTTTGCCATTTTGTGTCAGTTTACTGTTACCAAAGTCTGTAACAGCTGATTGGACAGACACAACACCTTTCACCATGATCGCTGATCTAAACCAAACCAAACCAAACCAACATGTATGTAACTTACACCACTTATACCAGACTCAATCATGTGTCAAAACCACATGAGGTCTGGATCGGTCTGGATCAGTCTGGTCTGGATTATTCAGGTCTGGATTATTCAGGTCTGGATCAGTCTGGTCTGGATTACTCTGGTCTGGATTATTCAGGTCTGGATCAGTCTGGTCTGGATAACTCTGGTGTGGATCAGTCTGGACTGGATTACTCTGGTCTTGATTACTGTGGTCTGGATAACTCTGGTGTGGATCACTCTGGTCGGGATAAATCAGGTCTGGATCAGTCTGGTCTGGATTACTCTGGTCTGGATAACCCTGGTTTTGATAACTCTGGTGTGGATCAGTCTGGTCTGGATTACTCTGGATCAGTCTAGTCTGGATCATGATATCATGTGTTTCTGCAGGAAGTGAGTATAATATCCCAGTGTGCATCTGGCTTCATGAGACCCACCCAGTGTCCCGACCTCGCTGTTACGTCTGTCCCTCTGTCTCCATGGTGATCAACCCATCCTGTCCCTGTGTGGATTCTTCTGGTAACATCAGTCTAGACGGATTGAAAAACTGGACCCAGGTAAGACCCACTTAGCATGCTCATTCAGACAGAGCTAGTTTATCTAGTCAGTTAGCTGCTTAGGGTTAGGGCTAGGCCGAAAGCAGTTAGGAAGTGTTTCAAGGTTGGTTGATCCTTCAGAATCATATTATTCTGAGCTGATCAGTTCTTCTGATTGATGCCAAATATCCTGTAGTAAATACACTGTCAAATATCTCACATCTCACCATTTTAGATGATTTCTGCTGCTGCAGCCAGCTCCCCTGAAAGTAATCAGAGATCAATAAGGCGATCAATAATGATCAGACTGAAGGTGGAACTCATCATGGCATTATTATTGATAAAATCATATGTCGAGGTGAAGTCTGAATAAATGAGTCTTGAGTCTTTTGCTGCAGACAGAGAATGACTCTGCTGTCCTGACGTTGGTCGGGAGTTCGTTCCAGCTCTGAGGCTCCAGAACAGAGAAGAGTCGTGACTTCTCTGAGCAGCTTTGAGTGAAGAGTGAAGTGTTCTCTCTGGGCCGTGTGGTCTGACCAGGGCTTGGAGGTAGACGGATGCAGTTCTGTTTACAGCCTTGAAGTCCAGCACCATCATCTGGAATTGGCTCTGGGCCAGAACAGGGAGCCAGTGGAGGTCACAGAGGAGGCGGGTCACATGGGAGAATTGGATAGATTGTAAATGAGGTGGGCTGCAGTGTTCTGGTTACACTGCAGTGGTTTAGTCTCAGAGGCTGAGAGTCCAGCCAAGAGGGAGTTACTGTAGTCCAGGAGGGAGATGACCAGAGCTTGGACCAGGAGTTGCGTTGCTTCCTTTGAGGAAAGACCAGATCCTGCAGATGTTGTAGAGGGCAAATCTGCAGGATTGGGCCACAGCAGTGATGTTGGGGGTGCAGGACAGTCCAGCATCGAGGATTACGCCCAGGTTCCTCAGTCGATGAAGGCGATACCGTGACGTCCTGGACAGTGACTGACAGGTCCATGTGAGGGCGGTCTGTCCTGCGATGAAGGGGAGTTCAGGTTTACTCAGGTTGAGTTTGAGGTGATGAGCAGCTGTCCAAGCAGAGGTGATGCAGACATTCATAGATGAGCGTCACAACGTGGCTGTTGGAGGAGGATGAGGGGAAAGAGAGGAACAGTTGGTGTCGTCAGCAGAACAGTGGTCAGACAATCCATGAGATGTGACTGCAGAGCTGAGTGATCTAGTGTATAGTGAACACAGAACCGGTCCTTATACTGAGCCTTGAGGGACACCAGTTTCCAGAAAGCAGAGTTTGGACAAGGAGCCGTTCCAGGTGACCTGATAGGTGCGATTTGTCAGGTATGATGTGAACCAGGTTAGAGCAGAGTCAGCAATGTTCAGTCAGAGTGGAGAGGAGGATTTGGTGGTTGACTGTCAAACACAGAAGAGAAGTCGAGGAGAACGGGGACTGACAAGTGGGACGAGGTTCTGGGTCAAGCAGGTGGTTTTTTAAAAGACAGGAGGACAGTTGGTTGTAGACTGTATATTCCATGGTTTTAGAGAGGAATGAAAGAAGAGATACAGGTCTGTAGTTTCAGATGTCAGCTGAGTCCAGGGTGGGTTTCTCTAGTGACTTTACTGTGGCTGTGTTGAGGAGCTGGAGGCCTGAAGTGAGGCAGGAGTTGATCAGAGAGGTGAGGAATGGCAGGATGTCATGAGAGAAGTTTTGGAGAAGGGAGGAAGGAATTGGGTTGAGGGAACAGGTGGTGGCCTGGTTAGGCATCACTGGTGTGAGAGCATCTTCAGCGGAGAGAGGGCTGAAGCAGGTGAGGCCATCAGAGGTGAGGATCGGGGAAGGTGCTTTCTGGATGGGCATAGAAGTAAATGAGGAGCTAATGTCTTTGCCTTTCTTGGTAAAGTAAGTTGCAAAGTCAACAGCAGTGAGGGAGGAAGGGGAAGGGTAGGAGAGGTGAGGAGAGAAGAGAATAAGGAGTATAGTTTCCTGAGGTTGGAGGCAGAGGAGTCTGTCTTTGACAGGTAGAAGGCAGATTTGTCTGCTGATACAGTTGAGGTGGAGTCAGAGAGGAAGTGGTGGAAGTGAGCAAGGTCATCAGGATGATGTGTTGTTCCCCATTTTCTGTCTGCTGCTCATAGCACTGATCTGTTGGTTAGCAGAGATTCAGACAGCCAGGGAGGAAGGGGAGATGATGGTGCCGGTCGGGAGGTGAGGGGACAGAGAGCGTCTAAAGAGGAACAGAGGGAGGATAACGGCGTGGAGAAGGCTTCCTCTGTGGACATTAGAATGAACGGGTCTGTGGATGGTAGAGAGGACAGAACAATAGAAGAGAGAGCAGAGAGGGATTTCAGGTTGGGCGGGTCGTGACCGTGTGAGGTGTAGGGGCGAGTGAGGTGATGAATTTTGGTATAGAAGCTATATAGCTATAGGTTCTACACCTGCTAATTTACCAGCTTCAAATGTGTAAGTTAGAAACCATTTATTTATCTTTTCTGTTGAGGATTTTTAAACACACAGAAAAAAACTGGAGAGGACATCTGATCTGGTCTTAATCTGTCAGGGATTTAACATACAACCTGCAGGTTAAAAGTCAGCTTCTCTGATATGTGAACTACCTGCTCAACAGCTGCTCACCTTTTATTTCTCCCCTCCCATCCTGATACAGTGCGCCAACAACAGCTCGTTAACCTGTTTATCAGACTAGACCATAATAACCTGCGTGTCACTCCCTGTCAGGGTGTGTCCAACCTATCCCTGCTTGTGTCAGAGATGAGGCGGGCCTTCCAGAAGGACACACCACTTTATGCCGGGTCTGCGGCACCAGACCCGCTCCCTGCAAGTTTGGATGGAAGGTGAGAAGCTCTCTGATAGTCCTGTGCTCTTCATTATTGGTTATAATCAGTAACTGAACTGCTGTCCTGCAGCATCCAACCACCTTCCTCCGCGAGCCCCTCCCAGCTGTCTGGACAGAAAGGTAAACTTCCTGTAGCTCTGTGATGATCATGTGACCACAAGTTGAATGTATAGCATGCTATACACACCTAATGAAGCCCCGCCCCTTATCCTGGCAGACAGCAAATGGGAGCAGACCAAGAAGGTGAGGGTGGGGAGCTCTTACACTGAGGAACTTCTTGGAATTGACTTCAGTGCTCCTCCTGCATCGTCTACCTCCTCCAACAACCTCTTTGTGAGCTCATTCTCCTCCTCCTCCTCCTCCTCCTCCTCCTCCTCCTCCTCCTCCTCAGGTGAGACACATGAGCTCAGGTAAAGTCACATAACACCATAGACAAAGATCTACTCTGTGTCCTGTTGGCCTCTGAAAGCTGGTGAAATTAAAAAAAAAAGAAAAAAAAACATAAAGCAGGGATCAGGATACCCTCCAAAGCTCTACCATCTTCGCCAAAAATGCTCACTGTTCAAAACTGATAAAAACAAGATGGCAAAAGCCATGATGCCATACTAAAAAAATAAGTCCACAATTCAATAGAGGACTAAAGTCCCAGACCTTCCTGTTTCCTGATGGACCTTCTTTGACAAAATGTTTGTCTGGAAGTGAATTGAGAGAGACAAATAATTTTTGAGGTACTGTAGTACTGTGGTAATGTGGTACTGTAGTACTGTGGTACTGTGGTAATGTGGTACTGTAGTAATGTGGTACTGTAGTACTGTGGTAATGTGGTACTGTAGTAATGTGGTACTGTAGTACTGTGGTACTGTGGTACTGTAGTAATGTGGTAATGTGGTACTGTAGTACTGTGGTACTGTAGTACTGTGGTACTGTAGTACTGTGGTACTGTAGTACTGTGGTACTGTGGTACTGTGGTACTGTAGTAATGTGGTAATGTGGTAATGTGGTACTGTAGTACTGTGGTACTATTGTAATGTGGTACTGTAGTACTGTGGCACTATTGTAATGTGGTACTGTAGTACTGTGGCACTATTGTAATGTGGTACTGTAGTACTGTGGCACTGTAGTAATGTGGTAATGTGGTACTGTGGTACTGTAGTGATCCACCTGGTCTTATCTTCACCCCATTGCAGAACCTCTCAGCAGAATGATGGAAGCTCTGAGGCTTGACAGAGTGTCCAGCAGAGACCAGAAGGGTGAGAAACCTGTAGGAATCATCCAGTCAGAAGCAGCCAGAGACAGACACACAGCAGGTTTGGGGGCTCTGGTTCCAGTTGCTGGATGGGCAGCTGTACAACCTGATGACTTTTGTGCTGAAAGACTACAACCAGGAGCTGGAGAAGACCACATCAAGGTGAGAAATATTGGTCTCAGCAGGTTCCTACTTGTCTCAGCTTGTCTTGGCTGGTCTTTGTTGGTCTTGGTTGGTCTCAGCGGGTCTCAGTTGGTTTCAGATGTTCTCGGTTTGTTTCAGCTAGCCTTGTCTTCCTCTTTCAGATGGCAACTCACCTACCTCCGGACCAAGCAGCCATCTTCCTCTCTCTGATGACCATGGAGGAGCAGAGCTTCACTCCTGGTGATGTCTTGGAGGCGGTCCGACTAAACAGAGATTTCCCATCAGCTCTCAAGTTTCTGACGCATAGCTGTCCCATCTGTCAGGAGCAAGTGTCCTTCAGTAAGGTGAGAGACACATCATCAGAGAGTTGTCTCTGTTGTTATTTCCTGTAGATACTCTCCATGTTTCTTCTTCTCTGTTGTTATTTCCTGTAGATAATCTCCATGTTTCTTCTTCTCTGTTGTTATTTCTTGTAGATCATCACCATGTTTCTTCTCCTCTGTTTGTATTTCATGTAGATCAGTGCCATGTTTCTTCTTCTATCTCTGTATTTCCTGTAGATCATCACCATGACTCACTGCTCCTGTTTCCTGTGTCAGACGTGTTTTAAGACGTTTTTCTCGGTGGCCATTAAGGAAAAGAGCATCGATCAGCTCGCCTGTCCTCAGTGTGGCAGACCTGAGATTGAACGTCAGGGAGGGATGGAAGAATCAATGGACTACTTCAACCTGTTGGACACACAGGTGAGGTCAAACGTCACCTGGACACACGGGTGGAGGTCTTACTCTGAGCTTTGAGGAGTTTGAGCTGCATCAGTTGGACTTTGAATTATCCTCACTGAGTTGAATTTTTTTTTACATTAAATGTAAAATATTGAATGATAAATATTAAATAATCTCTTCTTCAGAACTGATCTGTGAGCGGTGTTGATATTATAATAATAATAATAATAATAATAATAATAATAATAATAATAATAATAATTATTATTATTATTATTATTATTATTATTATTATTATTATTATTATTATTATTATTATTATTATTATTATTATTATTATTATTGATGATCAATCTTCACTCAGTAAACATTCATGGTAGTTGTTGTAAGTGTGAGGCTCTGTCTGAACTCACCTGCAAGACTTTTGGACCCAACTGCAGTTAGTCAGATTCACCTCCCTTTCTTTTTTAACAACATTTTTATCAACTTTTCACAAGTAAAGGATGGTTACACAATATAATTCACAGAAATAAAAAGCAAAACAAGCAATAAGTAAACAAAACAAGACAAACAGATCAAAAACAAAACACCAGCTCTGATCCATATAAATAATACTTAAAGTAACCCTTAAAGTAATACTTAAAGGGGTTAAAATAATAATGTGTGGAATGAACAGTCAAGAAAATCCCTGCAGCATGATATTAGAGACATTAGGCTCTGCATAGTTCAAATAGGGTTCCCACACTTTATAGAATTGGTATGTTTTTGAATGTAATATGCATGTAAGGTACTCTAATGGCGCTAGATCAGGGGTGTCAAACTGATCCAGTAAAGGGCCATGTGGCTGCAGGTTTTCATTCCAACCAAGCAAGAACACACCTGATCCAAATCAGGTGTGTTCTTGCTTGGTTGGCTGATCCAAATCAGGTGTGTTCTTGCCTGGTTGGAATGAAAACCTGCAGCCACATGGCCCTTTACTGGATCAGTTTGACACCCCTGCACTAGATCAAACGCCACTCTCTGCCAGCCTTTAACAGTTGGTACTTTTTCATTAATCCACAGCAATAAAATATTCTTCCTCGCTGTGTATGTAAGAAAACAATACAACCTCTTATTATGTTTAGATGTTAAGCGTCGGCTTGGGAGGCCCAATATGAGAGACACAGAGTCCTTCTCCAGTCCAGTATCTCAGACAACACATTAGACCAATACATTTGCAGTTTCAAACATGACCAAAAACACTGAGTTATGGTACCAATTTCTATCTTGCCTTTAAGGCATATGGCTGAGAGAGTAGGATAGAAGTGGTGCCTGCAGTTAGGGGATATGTGCATTCTGTGTATAATCTTTAACTGTATTGCTTTGGTACGATTGCAGACTGAAATTGATTTCGCATGTCTCCAGACATCCTTCCACTCTACAATCTTCAGTTGTGATGTTTAGCTCCTTCTCCCATGTGCCTTTAAGCTTCTGTAACCCAACAGGGGGTGTGAAATACATAATTTTATAAAATACAATCACAGATACCTCTCTGTTAGCAACAATAAGTTCTCAACAGGGGAACTTTCATGGCTCTCAATTATAGTAGTACTGTGCAAGATATAATGCCTTATCTGCAAATAACGAGAGAAATCATGACTGGTGACCAGGGGCCATTTCATAGTTGGGGAGGACAATAAACATTAAAACTTTAAAGAATAATTCTAGGGAGGGACAAGGAATAAAAGTTGTAGCCTGTCTTTTATACAGCATCTTTATCCGCAGTTTGAGGCTTTAGTCTCTCTGTCTCTCCAACAGGCAGGCAGAAGACCTTTCTTAGCACTGGCAGAGTCCACCTGCACATGTCTAGATTTAAAACAAAATGATTGACATCAAATTAACATGTACACATGCAATGAATAAACTAATTATCAGGCAAACATCTAAGTTTGCTTCAGATTATGCTATTTTCTCTCTCTCTGTGTCGTGCTCTTGCATGGTCAGCATGTTCTAATCAAATGTTTTTTAAAATGTTATCAAAAGTAATGATAATTACAATAATTGCATTATACTGTATTAGTCCTTACCTTACCTTACCTGTATACAAGTTATTGTTTATTCACCCAGCAATACAAAACAATGGTATTAGGTGGAAGGTGGCAATAATACACTTTATGTGAACATATCTGACATAATACCTTTGTTCACTGTTCTAACTTCCACCACAGTCCATAAATATCTTTACAAGAGGTAAAAGCTCCAAACAATCTCAAAACTAAAGGAGATACCTTAAAGAATAATCCAACATTAAACAGTTTCTCAAAAATATATATTTATTGTTGTCAACAAACATCTGACAACTATGCCACAAAACTGTCTGTATTCTCTAACTCTCTATCTGTAAAACAGTTACTGCTTGTCCTCTCCCTCTCCTCTCCGTCTGTGACTATCACTGTCTGTAGCTTTTAACTTAGCTTAACAGCACTCGTAATGTAATGTGTGTTGTTGTAACTTATGTAACTTGTAACTTCTATGTAACTTATGGAGGGGCACTAAATCTTTAAAGATGTAAATAGCACATTATTGCGCGATTATAATGAGCACTGCTTATATTGTGCTTTCAATAAATACTACTGCATTTTGCAAAAAATGATTAATTGTGTCTCAAATTACTCTAGGGGGGGACAGCTTTACTGTCCGGGATTTTCACCTATGCTGGGGACAGAATATTTCTCTATCATTTGTTCAGATGTCCTAACCACATTATCAGAGAGTAAGTCCCTCAGTCTATGAACACCATTACCCCCCCCACTGTTTGATACCAATATCAAACATTCCAGGCTGGAAATCAGGATTATTCAGAATAGGGGTGAAAACTGATGTGAACTTTGACCTTCCCTCAAGTCGACATACTGATCGCCAGGCCTTAAGTGTATTAAGTGTAGCTGGGTTATTGCAACTCAGTCTGATATTTTTACATTTCTTAAAAAAACAGTAAGTCCCTTAGTGGACACATCAAAAGGGAAGTTTCAATTCCCAACCAAATAGAGCTTGAGTTATTTACGACCCAGTCATAAACATACCTCGTATGAGTACACAACTGATGTTCTCTGACATTTGGTAAGTCTAGACCCGCCACAGAACCTGGAATCTGCAATGTAGCCATCTTAAGTTTTTGTCTGCGCTTGCTCCATATAAAGGAACTTAGCCAGCCATTCAGATTTTTCTTTTTTTTAAATTTTTTATTTAGAAAGAGCACATCTGTTGCAAACAGCCTTAAGCACATGTATGTATACAATGACATTATCATATAAATAGTCACAGATTACCTGCATATATTTCTATGTAGCTCTTTCAGATGTTTTTAACATTTTATGTAACATTGTTAAGAACTATTAACAAAAAGGAACATGGGAGGCTTTCACATTGGAGAGGTATAGAAAACAAAATGCCAGTGTGGCAATATAACAAAATAAATAGGTTCAGGTTAAAAAAAATAAATAAAGAAAGGAAAAAAAAAACCTAGGTCAATAGAACAGTTTTCCTGACCTTTCTTCAGTAATTTAGGAGAAGTCCATTCTTATAGGTTTGATATACTCAGTCCATTTGCTCCAGATTATGTAAAATCTATCTTTCTGGACTTTAAGGGAATATGACAGCCGCTCCGTTACATAAATTTCATAAATCATGTCTATTCATTCATCTATAGTGGGTAGATGGGGTTTCAGCCAGTTTCTTGTAATAAGTTTTTTGCTTCCAGCTAGGAGAATTTGGACCAACTTTATATCGTTATTTCTCCATCCGTCAAATTGAATGTCTCCCATATAAATTGCATCAATTGTGAAAGGGATATTGACTCCAAATACATTGTTAATATGTTTGTGGATTTCCTGCCAATAAGGAACAATGACTGGACAATTCCAGAAAACATGGAAATGATTGGCATTGTCCATCCCACATTGTCTCCAGCAGCTGGAACCCCCCTCCCCCATATCTTTTTTGTAAAGGTGTAATAAAAACCCTAATTACATTCTTCCAACAGAATTCACGCCAAATAGTCGAGCAGGATGAAGTCCACTGCATGAGACACACTCTTTTCCAAGCATCCTCTGTTATAGTCAAATTGCCCTCTCTTTCCCACTTTTCTTTTATATACCAGGTATTTCCTGATTTGTGATGAAGTATAGCTTTATATAGTTTAGAGATAATCTTAGTACAGGGAGATTCTGATGCCAACAAAAGAATTTTCAGAATTCCTGTTTCTATTTTACCTAAATTTGGTCTCAGATTCTGGTTAAAGTAATTTCTAACTTGAAGATATCTATAGAAATCCTTTTGTTCAAGATTGTATCTTTTCTTTAGGTACTCAAAACTATGGAATGTCCCCTCCTTCGTAAATGAGAAATAATTTGTTAGACCTTTGGCAGCCCATTTTTTAAATTTACCATCAGATCTGTTTGGAATGAATTCGGTGTCATAAGCACACCATCGCAGTAGTTTAATTGAATCATTTAAATTACAAGTTTTCGCAGTTTCCTGCCAAGTTCTCAATAGTATGTTTAACCAAGGGTTGCCTATGTTCAGCTGTTTATTTAACAGTTCATTATCTGCAATAGTAGCTTCAATAGGTATCCCTTCTAGTAGCTCAATTTCAAATTCCTTCCAACGTGCAGAATAAGCTGGGGTACATAAGCAAACCAGAGGCCTCAACTGTGCTGCTAAGTAATACTCTCTTAAGGAGGGGAGACCCATACCCCCACTCTCTTTGCTTAGTTGTAAGGTCTTAAACTTAATCCTGGGTTTTTTCCCCTGCCATAAATACCTGGATATCATCACATCCCATTCTATGAATTGCTTGGTTGGTATTGGTACTGGAAGATTCTGGAAAAGATAAAGCAATCTCGGCAATATGTTCATTTTAATGGACTCCACCCTGGAGCCTAGACTCAAGAAAGGGATAACATTCCAATGCGAAATGTCAGATTTCAACTGGGAATTTAAGGGGTTATAATTCGAATCAAATAATTTTGTGATATCCTTTGTTAGGTTTACCCCTAAGTATCTAATTGATTCTGCATCCCATTTCATTTTGTATTTGCTTCTGATGTGATTAGGTGGGTTATAGTTGAAGGTGATTACCTGTGTTTTTTGTATATTAAGTTTATATCCTGAATACAACCCATATTGTTCTAGCAGGTTCATAAGCTTTGGAAGTGACTGTGTAGGTTGTGATAAATATATCAATACATCATCCGCAAATAAGGCCAATTTATTTTCTCCTGATGGCATATTTATCCCTTTAATGTCTGTATTTTGTCTGATCCATTGGGCCAAGGGCTCAATAAATAGAGAGAAGAGGAGAGGTGAGGCGCAACAGCCTTGTCTCGTTCCTCTTTCAAGGATGAATGGATTAGATAAGTGACCATTAATTTTTAATTTTGCAGAAGGTTTATCATATAGGGCTTCAAATACTTCAATAATAGATTTATGAGAGCCGAATTTTTCTAAAACTTTATACAAAAAAGACCACCTGACTGAATCAAAAGCCTTTTCGGCATCTAGACTAATAATGGCTGTTTCTATTCCTTGTTCGATAATCCGATGTATTATGTGCAAAGTTCTCCTAATATTATCCTGTGTTTGTCTTTGTTTTACAAAGCCAGTTTGGTCCAAGTGGATTAGTTCTGGTAATATATTTTCAATTCTTTTGGACAGGACAGTTGTAAATAATTTATAATCTATATTCAGTACACTAATCGGTCGGTAATTGCTGCACTCCAACTTGTCTTTTCCATCCTTTGGTAACACAGAAATAATAGCATGTCTCCATGAGGCCGGGATCTCTTTCTTCTTCAACACCCAATTAAAAGTTCTCAATAGTACTGGAGCCAGTGCTTCTTTCATAGTCCTGTACCATTCAGAGGTGAAACCATCTGCACCCGGCGACTTTCCTGTTTTCAATTTACTTATTACTGCATTTAATTCTTGTATTTTTATTTCAGACAATAGTTTATCATTTTGTTCATTTGTAATGGTAGGTAAATTAAGAATGGCTAAAAATGATTCAATCTGAAAGTCATTATTCATTCTTGGTTGGGAGTACAGCGATTTAAAATACATTTCAAAACTTTGCTGAATTCTCTCCGTTTTTGTTTCAATGTTCCCCGAATAAGGATTTCTTATTTTATATATTGAATTGTCTGCTTGTTGTTTGCGTAATCTGTAAGATAGGAGTTTAAGAGATTTTCCACCAGCTTCATAATAACGTTGTTTTGTAAACAACAGCATTTTCTGTATTTCTAAAGTACTGATTTCATCTATTTCTTTTTTGATTTTATTCATTTTTAATCTAGTTTCCTTATTTAGAGTCTCTACATGGTCTCTTTTGTAATTCCTTTAATTTCTCTTCCAAATTAATGAGCCTTTCTTTTCTGAGTTTCTTTTCGTACGACGAGATAGCTATTATTTTCCCTCTGAGGACTGCTTTGAGCGCATCCCAGAGCACAGATGGCGTCACCTCCCCATTGTCATTCAGCTCCAGATATATTTTAATTTCTTTCCTAATTTTTTCCTTAATTTGTGAGTTGTTTAGAAGATTCGAATTCAGGCGCCAAGGTAAAGATCTTGGTTCATTGTCTAAATGTATTGACATGTATATGGGGCTATGGTCAGATAAAGTAATCGGACCAATATTACATTGTCTTATTCTGTGAAAGTCTTTGCCAAAAGTGAAAAAATAATCTAATCTGGAATAAACTGCATGAGGTGAGGAGAAGTGGGTAAAATCTCGGCCAGACGGATACAATTCTCTCCAAACATCGATAATTCCCACTTCCTTCATCAAAGCATTCACTTTCTTACTGATAGCTTTTAAGTCTGACTTTTTATTGGAGGAGTCTAATCTAGGATTCAAACGAATATTAAAGTCTCCTCCACAGATTAAAGTGCCCTGGCTTTTTGTAGTCATCATTTCAAATATTTTCTTGTAAAATAGCCAGTCACTTCCAGGGGGGATATAGACATTCAGAAGGGTTATTAAGGCTCCGTTAATTTTCCCAGTAACCAAAACAAATCTTCCTTCCTTGTCCCTAATTTCTGACACGTGTTCATATTTAACTTGACCAGATATCAATACAGCGACTCCTCTGCGGCGTCCTGATTTGTGAGAAGATGAATATATGTATTTGAAGCCCATTTCGTTTAGCTTATCATGCTCTATATCACTCAAATGTGTTTCCTGTAAAAAAGCGATTTGAATTTTTTCATTTTTTAATTTGGACAAAATTTTCCCTCTTTTGATTGGACTATGTATACCATTTACATTATAAGAAGCTACTTTTAGAGTTTTACCTTGCATACATGTGAACAGAAATCAGTCTCCATATACTTCCTAGGGAAGCCTCCCCTCCCTGAAAGAACTGACAGGGAATGAACATAGAAAAAGAATGTCAAACCAAAAATACAGAACAAATAAACATGAAATATAACAAAACTGTGTATGACTTCCACTTCAGAGGTCTTTGATGTGACCCTACTAGAGTCTCTAGGGAAAGTCCCTCCCTGAATCCAGAAGAGGGGGCCCTACTGAAGATAACCCTAACCCTAACCCTGCACCAACAAGACCCCCTCTGCACCCTGTAGTCTTGCATGTAGTAACTTAACATCATTGATCAGAATGACCAGGTAATAGTGACATTTCCCCGTTTAGATTTAGGTTTTTATATTTGTAAATACACCAGCCCAGTCTACCTGACTTTGAAGGGGAAAATAAAAAGAAATGAAAATGAAGGGGGGGCTCATTTACCAGACCAACATGACCAGCCTTAACTTGAAGTTGTTGGAGGTGAGGCCCGCCTGAAAGATTGTAGTCTCTCCTTGAAGTTGGACTCTCGTCTGGAGTGGGATGCGCGTCTCCCCCTCCGCTGGCTGTTCCTCTCCCACGTCAGCTGTCGCAGTTTGTCCATCAGCGTCTCTGGAGGTTTGACGATCTCTACCAGGTATCCCCTGTCTGACATGTCAGTTGCCGCTTCCTCGGCGCTCTCGTAGATCTGGGTTTCGTCGTTATATTTGACTTTAAGCCGCGCTGGATACAGGGTTTGGAACGGGATCTGGCGCTCCTTCAGGATCTTGCGTATTTCTGTATATGCCCTTCTTTTCTGAAGAGTACGCGGCGCATAATCGTTGTCCAGGTTTATTCGCCTCCCTTGCCAGGTAAAGCCCTTTTTCTGCCAAGCTAAGCGGAGAACATTTTCTTTTGTTTTGGAGCTGAGGAATCTCACCAGGATGGATCTCGGCGCTGCGTCCTCAGGTGGCTGTGGACCGAGCGTGCGGTGCGCTCTTTCCAGGTGCAAGGGCATGTCGTCGGGTATGTCGAGGTTTTCGCGGAGTAACTTTTCCACAAATGAAGTCATGGATTGGGACTGCTTTTCGGCTCCCTCGGTGACCCCATAGAGCCGTATGTTTTCATGTCTCGACCGGTTCTCCTGGTCGGTTATCTTGGCATCCAGCGAGTTGTGTAGCTTAAGCATTTCTGCTAAGATATCCTCTGTGTTTTGGACTCGTTCCTCGACTTTCATTATTCGCTCTTCCGCCTCGTCTAGTCTTACGTTGGTCTTTGAAATTTCCCCCTTAATGTCCTCCAACTGTTGCTTGTTGTCCTGGCGAAAGCCCCACAGCTCCCGAAGGATCTAGTCCAGATCAACTTTCTCTTCGCCTGGCATTGCGTTAGCCTGTTTGCTAGCGGTGGTCTGCGTGCCGCCAAGTGGTCTTTCGTCGTCATTTATTTCTGGCTGCTGAGTCCCCCTCTTGCCTTTTAGCCTGGTATCCATCGTTACCCCCGCTTAACAGAGTATATAAAGGTGATATTTCGCTTTTTGGGGGGCTAATTCAATGACTTTGTAGAGGGTGCAGTCGGGAGCTCCCTAACTAAGCTGCCATCTTGTCCGTGTCCCACCCGGAAGTCCGCCATTCAGATTTTTCATCACCCTATTTGCAATTATGACTGAAATCATTTGAACAGGATACAACAATCAAGGCAATATATTCATTTTAATTAAGGATATATGTCCTAGCGAGGAGACGGGCAGAAAAATTCCATCACTTCCAATCGTGCCTCATCCTCTTCTTGAACAGGGGAACAAAGTTTGCTTTATACATTTGCTTAAATTGTGGTTGTTATGAATATACCTAAGTATACAAAACCTGCTGGAGACCATTTAAAGGGAAAAGAAGGTAACGCATCCATCCATCCATCCATCTTCTACCACTTTATCCATTACCGGGTCGCGGGGGCAGCTGTCTGAGCAGGGACACCCAGACTTCCCTCACCCCGGACACTTCCTCCAGCTCTTGTGGGAGGATCCCAAGGCGTTCCCAGGCCAGCTGGGCGACATAGTCGCTCCAGCGTGTCCTGGGTCTTCCCCGGGGTCTCCTCCCAGTGGGACATGCCAGGAACACCTCCCGTGGAAGGCGTCCCGGGGGCATCTGAAACAGATGCCCGAGCCACCTCAACTGGCTCCTCTCGATGTGGAGGAGCAGCGGCTCTACTCCGAGCTCCTCCCGGGTGACAGAGCTCCTCACCCTATCTCTAAGGGAGCGCCCCGCCACCCTGCGGAGGAAACTCATTTCAGCCGCTTGTATCCAGGATCTTATTCTTTCGGTCATGACCCAAAGTTCATGACCATAGGTGAGGGTAGGAACGTAGATTGACCAGTAAATCGAGAGCTTCGCCTTTCGACTCAGCTCTCTCTTCACCACGACAGACCGGTATAACGACCGCATTACTGCGGCCGCCGCACCGATCCACCTGTCTACCTCACGCTCCATCCTTCCCTCACTCGTGAACAAGACCCCAAGATACTTAAACTCCTCCACCTGAGGCAGTAGCTCTCCCCCAACCCGGAGGGGACAAGCCTCCTTTTTCCGGTCGAGAACCATGGCCTCAGATTTGGAGGTGCTGATTCTCTTCCCAGCCGCTTCACACTCGGCTGCAAACCGCCCCAGGACATGCTGGAGGTCCCGGCTCGAAGGAGCCAACAAGACCACATCATCCGCGAAAAGCAGAGATGAAATCCTGTGGCTCCCAAACCAGATCCCTTCCGGCCCGTGGCTGCGCCTAGAAATTCTGTCCATGGAAGTAATGAACAGAACCGGTGACAAAGGGCAGCCCTGCCGGAGTCCAACATGTACCGGGAACAGGTCTGACTTACTGCCGGCAATGCGAACCAAGCTCCTGCTCCGCTCGTACAGGGACCGTGCGGCCCTTAACAGGGGGCCTCTGACCCCGTACTCCCGGAACACCTCCCACAGAATGCCACGAGGGACACGGTCGAATGCCTTCTCCAAGTCCACAAAACACATGTGGACTGGTTGGGCAAAGTCCCATGAACCCTCGAGCACCCTGCGGAGGGTATGGAGCTGGTCCAGTGTTCCGCGGCCCGGACGAAAACCGCATTGTTCCTCCTGGATCTGAGGTTCGACTATCGGCCGAATTCTCCTCTCCAGTACCCTGGAATAGACTTTCCCAGGGAGGCTGAGGAGTGTGATCCCCCGATAGTTGGAGCACACCCTCCGGTCCCCCTTTTTAAATAGGGGGACCACCACCCCGGTCTGCCAGTCCAGAGGCACTGTCCCCGACTGCCATGCAATGCTGCAGAGACGTGTCAACCAAGACAGCCCTACAACATCCAGAGACTTGAGGTACTCAGGGCGGATCTCATCCACCCCCGCTGCTCTGCCACCGAGGAGCTTCCCAACTACCTCAGTGACTTCGGCTTGGGTGATGAATGAGTCAACCTCCGAGTCCCCAGCCTCTGCTTCCTCTATGGAAGACATGTCAGTGGGATTGAGGAGATCCTCGAAGTATTCCTTCCACCGCCCGACAATATCCCCAGTCGAGGTCAACAGCTCCCCACCTCCACTGTAAACAGTGTTGGTGGAGGACTGCTTCCCCCTCCTGAGGCGCCGGATGGTTTGCCAGAATTTCTTCGAGGCTGAACGATAGTCCTCCTCCATGGCCTCTCCGAACTTTTCCCAGACCCGAGTTTTTGCTTCCGCGACTGCCCACGCCACTGCCTGCCTGGCCTGCCGGTACCCGTCAGCTGCTTCAGGAGTCCCCCGGGCCAACCAGGCTCGGTAGGACTCCTTCTTCAGCTTGACAGCATCCCTTACTTCCAGCGTCCACCACCGGGTTCGGGGATTGCCGCCACGACAGGCACCGGAGACCCTACGGCCACAGCTCCGGACAGCCGCGTCAACAATAGAAGTGGAGAACATGGTCCATTTGGACTCAATGTCCCCAGCCTCCCTCGGGATCAGGTCCAAGCTCTCCCGGAGGTGGGAGACCCTCACAATA
>NC_051059.1:28308452-28391644 GCF_904848185.1 Acanthopagrus latus
GCTGTGCCGACCAGGAAACCAGATGAATCCGAGATGCTTTATGCACACCGCCTGCACATGGTCAGTGACATCACCGTTATCATCAGCAGTAGCACTGTGACACAAATACACCTTCAAATCCCTTTCACTAACTCAAACTAACTTTTACTTAGCTAACTCTAACTAACCTTTACCTACACTTAACTAACTGTAACCATAACTTACACTCAACCAAGCTGTAACTAACATAATTAACCTTTAATTAACATTTACCATCTTAGTCTAAGTCAGTTTGTGTAGTCAGAAATCCTTTTTTTGTCTTTTCATTTTTATGGTCAGTATTGTTATTGAGTATATGTGATTATGCTCAATATTGAGCTTTCTGATATACAAACAAGTACACAACTGGCCAACAGATCAGACAGTGTCAGAGGGATAGGTCTGTCACATACTGAAGGAACATGAGGAACATAGGGGGAGAACACATCCCGTCAAAGACAGTTCATAGTTTGCACTTCCCTACATGAAGTAGCATCAAAACACTTAAGAAAAAAACAAATGCATAGACCAGTACAAACAAATATGAAGATAAACCAACAACTCAAACAGTTAACAAGGAACGAATTAGGGGAAGGCCATGTCACACATCAGAAATAACACTCCCCATCAGAGGGCGGCTGTTGCTCAGTGGGTAGAGCAGGTGGACTAGTGATCGGTCGCTGTCGAAGTATCCTTGAGCAAGATACTAAACCCCAAAAAATTGCTCTTGATGTGCAGTTGGCACCTTGTGTGGCAGCCACTGCCATCAGTAAGGGCTTACACATTATAATCTGTGTGAGCCCATAGCAGATTAGCACTGCAGTGACAGTCTGTGACAACCTGTGGCATGTCCATGTCATCTCCTGGCACCCACTCGGCAGTTCAGAAACGCCTCCCTTGACTCGCTGCCAATAAGGGTGAGCCACATATCCTGGGAAAGCCCACTGGTCAATGCTTGTTGTTGCGCCAATCACTCTGCTTTCAGGTGACTGTTTAGCAGTATGTTCTACTTTTTAGTGCTATTTCTATTAACTTAACCACTTATGCCATGGAGTCATGATGAATAAAATCTAAATATATCGTATTGACCAGAATACAGGACGAGGTTTTTTTTCGATGAAAATAATGTGAAAAAGTGGGGTCATCTTACAACCAGGGTCTAACCGTTGACACATGCTGTTAGTTGTCTGGGGTCGCTACACGACCGCAACGGCAGAGGGCGCCATCTCATTGTAGAGACGTCACTGACACTGTGGCTGGGGTCATCTGTCAATCACAGTGGAGAAGTGACAGGAGATGAAAAATGGAGAGGCGCTGATTGTACAGAGCAAAGTGGATCAAAAGTGGGGCAAGTTAACAGACATCTGAGGCAGAGCTATGATGCTAATTTTAAGATAATGGTGGTCAGTGCAGCAGAGGTGTCAAACAACTGTCAGGCAGCCGAGAAATATGGAGTTACGGAGTGTAAAGTCCGAAGATGGCGGGTCCAAAAAGACCGTCTGAAAAACGGTAAACAGTAAGAGAAAAGCTTATCATGGTCAATTTTGGTTATCGGAATCTTTTTCTGTAGAATAGTCTTAAAAAGAGGGGGGTCGTCTTATAATTAGGGTCCTCCTATATTTGGGTCAATACGGTTTATTAATATTTGTTCCATAGCGTAAATGTGAATGTAAAATATTACTATTATCTACTATTCTTATTCTTATATTTAATATTCAATATTTCATATTTATGCGTTTACGCATATGTATTTTTATATTTCCCCTGTGTTTATATTATTCCTGCGTTTCTGAACTGCCGAGCAGGTGCCACAGGTTGTCACAGACTGCCACTGCGGTGCTGCTACCTGCCAATGCTACTGGGAGGATCTCGCTGTCTCTCCTTTAGGTTGTGTGTCTGAAGTGTTCATATTTCCAGTAGAACAAGAGGATTTAATTTAGACTTGGGCACAAAGAAATAATCTATTCTTGAGCTACTTTTATGAACACTTGAAGAAAGTAAAGTCCTTCTGTCCTGGAGCTGTGATCCTCCATATATCAAGGTGTCCCATCTCCTCACACAGCTCTATTACAGCCCTGGCCTTTTTAGTAGGAGCTCAACTCTCTGTTTGGGATTTATCCATTTTGGGTCAGTCCAACAGACTTGGTCAGACTTGGTCAGTCCAACAGACCATCTCCTCCAATTATTGACTGTACACATTCTACATCAGCAAACTCTGTAAAAGCCTTAATGATTAACTCTGTTGGGTGATTTGGGGGTAATAAATTTATTATAGAAATATGCTCACCAAATAACAGACCCCTTTGTTCTGTGTTCTTGGCATATTTTCAATAAACTTAGACACTTGCCTTTTTCAGGGATGTGGTTACTGACACAACACTCTTTGGTTTTAACAAAAGTTTGCCTGGGTGTATACGTTACCGACAATACTGCTCCCCTTCTCAGCTTGATTTCCACCTGTGTCCGTGATTACTCAAACATTTTGAGCATTAGGTTGCTCCCCTCTGGCCACCACAGATGCAATACATAATACAGACAGCAGGGAGACATTCAACCACACATATCCATAACCATAAATAACATCAAAATAATCAAGTAGATACTCTTAGAACCGTCAAGGTAATTAAGCAAACAAAAATATCATGAAAATATAATAGAATTAATCACAATGAATTAAAATGGCTCTCACTGTAACTGCTCTAATATATCATCCTGCCTCATCCCAAACACGTTTCTACCATGACTGGCAGTGATTTTAATGGATTAAGATACACACTGTTCTGTTATTAGAGATAACAGATGAAAAAAGACCTGTCCCAACCAGACACGTTTAAGTTTCTCTTAATGGTGCAATTTTAACTCCTCCACTCCCTTCCCTTTCCTTTCAAAAGAATAGTTTTACTTTTTACTGGCTGTGTACCACCCGTATAGTACAAGAACAGAGCTCAGCAGTAGCTCCTACCATGCTTAAAGCTTAAAGTATGCTTAACTTGGTCAGCCTTTGTTTCCATATCCAGAATCAGGAGGATCCACTTCTCCATAAACTTCACCATGTCGCTGTCCTCTGCTTTTGCAGATACTCCCAGGATCCTCAATTTTTTCTGCAAGTGCTCTGTTAGTTTGTTAACTGACCTAGTTAGCACAGCATCATGCTTTTCTGTCTCAGATGTGTTGCTCATCACCGGCACTATCCTTCCCTCAGCTTCTCCAACATGTTAATGTCAATATGTTAATGTTGATACTGTGCAACATGTGTTTTTGAACTTATCATCAATCAAGGCAGTGATATCAGCCATCATTACCTCCGCAGCATTGGTGATTCCTGGGTCTGGTTTAAGTCACCCAAGTTGCTGTCATCTTGGCAGAATTTCTGTTCTTGTTTTTTTTCGGAGGCATGCTGCCAGTAGAACCATTACCAAAACTGTTAAGATATATTCCCCGGAGTTAGAAATTAAAAATAATGATCGACAGTTTTATTTTAATTAGAAAATCTAGACCACTTAAAAACACCTTAATTTGAAAAGTCTTCATGAACAGATAAGATAGAGTTTAAAGGCTTCATAACTTTGTCCTTAATCTCCACAGATCCATGAAGCTGAGTTAAAGGTGTTGCTAATGTTCACCCTAATATTTTCAGCTGCAAATTAATGAGATTTTACATTCATGGACTGAATATTTTGAGGATGGCTCAGTTGGGGATTTTTATGGAGTAAAAACACAAGAGAAAAAAAATAACAACAGTTTCTTTAACATTGCTTGCAAAAGGACATCTTAGAAAATGACATTTACAATGTCAGTTGCTGATTGTTTCAAATTTCTATTATGAAGCCTTGTTTCAAAATATCAAAAGTTATTACAATGCTTTTTTTTTTTAGAGAAACAAAATATATAAAAGGACATGAACAAAAAAGAAATAAACAAATAAAAGGTAAACCGAGGCCAGAAACGCAAAGAAACAGCCTCCTACAACAACCGATCCAGATTCTGCAATCAAGATTCAACTTGTCCTGCAAGACAAAATGTCAAAGGTTGCCAAGTTTTCTCAAAGTCTTTTAGTTTGGAGAAGATGAGCAAGCTCTCATCCTCCACAACTCCATCTTTAAGGTTACATGATACATTTGCAAAATTTTAGCGTGGTTCTTTTATATTGTAACAAACAAGGATCTTGAAAACACATTAATTCAAATATTCAGATGTGTGTCAGTTAGGTGTTTAACCACAGCCCGCATATATTTTTGGTGAATATGTTCAAACGTTTTGTAGCTGAAAGTCAGACCACAAAACGCTCTGGACAGCAGATGAATCCAGGGTAAGACGACCCTTAGATGAGAGGTTCCCTCTGACCTCACAGGTTCAAATTCCTTTACATCCCAGATTAAATAGGAATATTTTAGAGGATAACAGGAGCTACGGTTTGGCTGGTGTGACATTAACGGCAAAATTGATAATACTTTTGAATTAATTTCAATTCATTTTGAAAATCTTCAGAACTTGTCTTGTGTCCTAGGTATAGCAGCAGGACAAAAATGACAACATGTATCACATCACACATTATCGTTAATGATTGACCTGCCTCGTTATCTGCTGTTCTCTGACTGGATGACAGTCTTGATTGGAGCTTGTGTTCCCCCCCACACATACACAGGGACATGTGAATGACATCACCTGTGGTGGCTGAATGTGCATGTGTGTGTCTGTTTGCGGCGTCAAACACACACACACATTGCTGCTCTTGGTTATAGATGCAACTTCTCAGGTCAAAGTCCGCCACGACTCCACAGGCAGCCAAGATTCAGGTTTGCTTCACCACCAAATGCCAAAGATTTTGCGCTCGGAATGGATATGAAAGAGAGGCAAGTGTGTGATGGACTGCGTTCTTCGATGTGAGAGACCTTCTGATTAGTTTTAATAAAACATCATGTGAGCACAAACTGAGGGGCTCAGGTTAAATGTAATATATTGAAGGGGTTTAAAAGGAGAAAAGGATGTCAGCCAGCCTTTAATTGAAATTTATACACTTTATAGTATGAATTAATTAATTACTGATCCTTGTAATCAACACTTCATTTAAGTGAAGAGCTTTGTTTGTGTTAATTGATTAAGAGCTGTGAAAAGCCAATCACGGCCCAGGATCTTATGTGTCTCCTCAGACTCTGACCAATCGCATTCCTCTGAGAAAGCAGCGATGCCCTCCTCTCAAACCCGACAACAGCCTCTGCCCCCTTACCTCAGCTGTGGCTCCTGAGGCTCCGCCTTCTCACATGCTACTGAGTGAATGACTGACTCCACCCATTCCTCACATGGCAGCCAATGCGGAGCAGCAACCTGTGTCACCATTGTAACATCTAACTTTAATTTTAAGGGGAACATTTTGGAGATAAGTGCACGTCTGACCGGATGTCACCTCACCATTCTCAGCCCCAGTGACATCATCAGTGATGCTGATTAAAAAGACTCCGTGGGTTTCTGTTGACTGGTTGCCATGGAAGCCCAGCCAGGGAAACGAGCAGATTTAGTAGAGGAAGGAAGAGACTGATGGTAACCTAATGAGAGCTAACAATGCTAAGTCTTTCCTCAGTATTGATCTGTTTCAGTCAGTGTTTGCATGTCTTGGTATGTTTCAGTTCTTTCGGCACTTTAACAGGTTTAATAAATATATTAAATAAATTACCCTTTAAAGACCCTCCTCCATTGTTTGTTTGTGCAGATTTAATGTAGACTTTTCCAATATGTTGATGAATTTTCATCTAAATCTACAGCTGATCTTGACTTTTAGCTGATTTTAATCTGTTGTCATTCGCTCAGCGCTCTCGTAGCATTGTTGTTAAGTCTGTTCCCCCGTTAATGTGTGTTTCCTCCCACCAATCAGATGGTTCAAAACTGCCCTTCTGCAAGATCAGTGTGTAACAAGACCTGCCTGCTTATTAATACAACTGGCTGTTTTACTTTGCCTTTTCACAGACCTGAGATCAGGCTTTATGGACACTGGGAGTCTTATTGTTTGTCTTGTTTATGACAGTTATGTGCAGCACACTTTTACCTGATATAAACATCTAAACATGTAAACATAAGAACAACCCGTCTAACTCAGCATGCAGGAATGGCTGGTCTGCTGGGAGATTAAACTATCTCCAACCCGGCTTGCCATCAAATTTATGTCAATTTGGGTGATAAGCCTTGTACATTGGATAGTTCTAACAGCCTGTCACTCGGCAAAAATAAAAGTAAAGTTGTTGATAAAACTGTATTCATTTGAGCATACAGAGACGTAAAGCTGAGTGTCATCTGCATAATTATGAAAATGAATTTTGTGATTTCTAATAATGTTGCTAAGTGGTAGCATATACATACTGAAAAGAACTTGGCCTCAAATAAAGCCCTGCTGGATACCGTATGTCCGGTCTGGTCTGGTCAGTCGTTACTTAAGACCTGAACCATGTGAGAACTGTGTCCGAAAGGCCAACGTATTGTTGAAGTCTATCCAGAGGCGTATTATGATCTACAGTACTGACTGCAGCCCTAAAACCTGATAGGACGAGCATAGGGAGCTTTTTCTGGTCCACATTCATTCTGAGTTCATTAAAAACTGTGACTAGTTCTGTCTCCTCTGCTGATCCCTGAAACCAGACAGGGACCAATGTGACAGAGGAGGTAATTCTGCTGGTAAAATACATCTAAAATCTTACCAAGAAAAGGCAGGTTTACTCTCTGACCTTTGGATTAAAATATTTGTTAATAGGAAAAATAAGGTCACCTGGAGTTCAGTTTGGAGTTCTTTTAAGAATTTAATCTTTGGCCTGAAAGCTGGCCGGAGATGGAGAAAGACATCTCGGTTTTACAACAGATTCTTTTGAGTTTGTTGACATCCTGTTTGCTTGAAAGTGGTTTTGTTTTTGAGGACTGGGACATTAAGGTGAAGAACTGATGAATGTTGTATTCAAATAAACAACTAGATTATGAACAGATGATGGGAGGGTTAGTAAGGACATTATTTTTACACAAGATGAAACTTTCCATTTCATATGTAAGGTATTCTCTATTTAGGTTTGAGGTACAATGCAAATATGTGAAATCAGTCAAGGAGTGATCTGACAGAACCTGATAAAATGTCACGTAGTATTTAATGACATTTATATAATGTCTTAGATGAATGTATTTCCTCACAGTTGTCATTAACAAAATTAACACTGTGGATAATGACTCTGATGTCTGCGACTGATGGGATTGAGTCTGTTCCAGTCTGGGTCAGTTGGACAGGGGTCTCTCTGACTCTCCACCTGCTTCCACCTGGACCACCAGCTCATCTTGTGGACAACAGACCTCCTGATCAACAGGTCACAGAGAGTGCTGGTCTTTAACACCTGCTCCAACGTTTTGGACACCTGTACAGGCACCCTCAGGGCTGCATCCTCTCATCTCCTCTCTTCATCCTCTGCACTGATGACTGCAGGTCCACCCATACAGTCTGTCCTCTGGTAAAGTCTCCCGTCGCTGCTCTCAGGTCCCTCACATCACCACAGCTCAGTGCTGCAGGAGTTTGTGCAGTGCTGTCATAGATCATCAGAGTTAAAGGGATATTCGGGTGTAAATTTAATCCATGGTCTAACACACCATGATATCGAGTGAGACCTCCCCCGGAGAGATCAAGTTAGCCTAAGAAATGACCACACGATAACAGAACACAGCAGTATATGCCTCCAGCAAGATACCGCTGTCAAAAAGCCACAAATAATATTCAGAACAGCACCAAACTTCAGCAACAGTACAAATAGAGTCTCAGGACATAATTCAAGGCATCAAACAGCAGCTAGCTTGGCAAGATTGCTATTGTGAAGTGAACACAACTCATCACTCTCCTGCAGCAGCTTCCTGTTCTGGGG
Source organism: Acanthopagrus latus (assembly GCF_904848185.1). Lineage (NCBI taxonomy): Eukaryota > Metazoa > Chordata > Actinopteri > Spariformes > Sparidae > Acanthopagrus > Acanthopagrus latus. The sequence goes on from NC_051059.1 coordinate 28,316,351, forward strand.
AAGTCCCGACGCAACGATTACAGAGTGCAATTGGAATTCCGTTCTTTTCCCTGTCAGCTCTTGACAGTAACCGCTATAAACTGGCAGGTAAGACACATATGAACTTTGATTGCATTTCCATGGAGTAATAATCAATCAATTTCATCCTTGAGCTGTGGAACTCTACTGCACTCTATAATCGACTCGTCAGGGCTTCCCAAAACAGGAAGCTATTGCAGGAGAATGGTGAGCTGTGTTAGCTTGTCAATAAAAATCCAGCTAAGCTAGCAGAGGTTTGATGCCTCGATCTATGTGCTGAGACTCTATTTGTGCTGTTGAAGAAGTTTGGTGCTGTTCTGAGCATTATTTGTGGCTTTTTGATGGCGGTTTCTTGCTGGAGGTGATACTGTAGTATACTGTTATCGTGCGGTCATTTCTGAGGTTGCTAAAACTACGTAAATTAGCAGTCTGCTAACTTGATCTCTCGAGGGGGGGTCTAACTCAGTGTCACAGTGTGTTAGACCATGGATTAAATTTACACTGGAATATCCCTTTAAAGACAGAGAAGACTGAAGAGATCGTGGTGACCTTTTCCAGAAAGCAGATGGAGCTGGCTGCAGCTGCCTTCAGCACAATCCACAGGAGGAGTGTGGAGCTCGTGGAGGAGGACAAATACCTGGGCACAGTACCTTTACATCTGCCTCCAACACTGAGGAGATCCTCAGGTGATGCCAGCAGCTCAACACTTTGGGGGAAAAAAGAACATTCTACAGACATTTCTCCTTCACAGAGAGGGTCATCACTTTCTCCATCACCTGCTGGTTTCACTCCTGCAAAACAGGACACGCCTGCAAAGCAAACTCAGAGTCTGCTCTAAAATCACTGGACTGTCGGTCAGAGCACTTTGCACTGTTTGTGAGCAGCTCTTAGCTCTGTTCCTAGTGTTTGATTGGTTCCCCTCAGGATGTCAGCTCTGCTGCTGGGCTGCAGGACACAGAGGAGGAGATTAACCGTTGTTCCCTGTTGAGCTCCATCTATTTTATGCTGTCTGACTTATTTTGTCTCTGTGTACTTAACATGCTGACTTATTTGTGTCTGTGTACAACAACTCTCCTTTCAACTCGCCTTTAATTCCCTTTAATTTAATTTAAAGAATTTTAAATTGAATTGGTAGAACTTTAGAAGTACTTGTAAACAGCTGTACCTGAAGTTCCCTCTGGAGAATCTACATGCCTCCGTCAGGATCCACCAAATCTGAAGCTATTTAACTTTTAAGCACAAATATCTTGTGTTGCTGGTTGGCTCCACATTTGTTTTGGAACAAGGTGACAGTACAGCTGATTGTCTGCCTGCAGGGTGACTGAGCAGGGAATTGGGACACCCTAACCTTTTGCTGAGGGACACAGAAAAAGCCCTCCTCTCCTCGACTCAGCAGCTCCCTCTCCTGTGTGTATCGCACAGAGACTTGATGTAGCTGATGCTACCTCTGGTTGTCCAGTAACAGTGTTAGTTTTAGTTTGCAGTCATAGTGCTGTACTGTGTGACTGTACTCGATCAGCAGAAAACTGTCCTGAGCATCAGTTACCACACTGACAGTGACTTTTTATGTCTCAGGGTGAGAGTTTGGGTCATTCCTTCTGTTCACTTTGCTGTTAGGATTCAGTTTTTCAGTTCAGTATACATCGAAGTTGTTGTATGGAAACATGACTTATGATGATAATTTATGAATTATTCACACTTATTGCCTTCAAAGAGGAATTTACACTGTTTCCACAATGAAGAAGTAGTTTCTCTTGTTATGAAAGTGAAGATTAAAGTATGATTCTCACCCCCAAAATGAGATGGAGTCATCCATCATGTGACGGATCCTCGGTTTTAAATACACAGGATGTCCTGAACTCTGCTGTGATTCAGTTTCAGGGTATCAGAAACACCTCTGACAGCACTCTGATCCTGATCCACATGTGATCCTGATCCAGTTCAGATGCCTCAGATAAAGACAAGAGACAGATTAAACACGAAGTTCTTACTTTAGCCACACCCCCGTCCCTGTGGTCTTGACACACCTGTCGTAGGGGCTGTCTGAGGGCGATGAGGCAACGCCCCCTATCTCATTTCCATAGAGGTCTGCAAGCTTCCTGAACCTCGGCCCCCACGCTCTCAGGAAATCATAGTTCTGCTCGGACTCTAAAGAATTTTTTGAGTCAAGCGAGTTTAATGAGCTGAGCGACTCGGCAGCCGACCCGCTTCCCTCGAAGGCGTAGGTCTGCAGAGAGTCGTAAGGAGGTGCCTTCAGGTCCAGGTCTGCATCCTGCAGTCTGTCCCTGATGAACTCCTGAAACAGCTGGTCCTTATCAGCCCTGTACTGCTGTGTTCTGCTGTGGAGTCTTGGCAGGTTCTGGTTTTGGTCTTGATGGCTTGGTTTTGTTTTGTCAAGGTGTCTTAAAGTGAGCATGTCGAAGGCCTCAGTGTCCTCCTCACCTCCACCTTCATCATCATAATGAACAATGTTCTCACGAATGTCTCGCTCATCATCTATCATCGGAGGTTCTCTCCTCCTGTGTCGGACAGCAACTGTTACTATGACAACACCTGAGGATACAAGGAGGGGGGACTTATTTGAACAGTGATTGTTATGATTGTAGGTGGTTGTTACTTTTTGTTTACAGGGGTGTTGTCTCTATGCTAATGGTCGTGTCCCAGGTCTTACCCAGCAGAGTGAGGACACAGGTGAGGATGCCAGCGGTGGCGGCAGTGCTGAGGCCGACCACCAGCAGTGGGGATGTATCATGACTGCAGGAGCGACGGTTTCCGGTGACATCACAGGTGCAGACAATAATGGACAGCATGTTGGTGCTGCTGAGAGACGGACTGCTGCCATCTGAAATCACCACCGGCAGGAAGTGAACCAGCTGATCCCGCTGCAGGAAACCACCATGCTGAGTCAGGACAGAAGCTGTGTTGTCTGAGGACAGATGGATGGAAAGCCTGAAACACCTGAGTGCTGTCAGCAGATGGACAACCCTGCAGGACTTTGACATGGTCAGCTGAATTTTTTTCTGACTGTAAAAATAACATTAATAAATCAAGCTAACAGTAAATCAGACAGGGACTTTTTTAGGTGGACTCCAGTTATTTTTAAGGACTTACCCCTATGTTACCACTGCACTCAAATATCTAGGACAAGTTTAAATGTCTGTAGGTGCTCTTTTCTCCACATGCTCTGTCATGATGGTTATCATTCCTACACTATGAACCCACTTCTACTGAGTCATCTCACAGATTCCTGAGCGTTTGTTTGAAAGAACTTTCAGATGAAACATCTGTAGGTTGAGTGATTGTGGCAGTTGAGAGGAAAAAAGATGGACGGACTCCATCCATCCATCCATCATCTGTACGCCGCTTAATCCTCTGCAGGGTCGCAGGGGGGCTGGAGCCTATCCCAGCTGACTTAGGGCGAAGGCAGGGGACACCCTGGACAGGTCGCCAGTCCATCGCAGGGCCACACATAGAGACGAACACTCTCACACACTCTCATTCACACCTACGGACAATTTAGAATGATCAATTAACCTCAGTATGTTTTTGGACTGTGGGAGGAAGCCGGAGTACCCGGTGAAAACCCACGCTTGCACAGGGAGAACATACAAACTCCACCCAGGCGTCCCAACCGGGACGCGAACCGGCGATCTTCTAGCTGTGAGGCAGCAGTGCTAGCCACTGGGCCACTGTGCAGCCCATGGACGGACTCATCTTAGTAAAATGTTTGACACGCTCACCACCCCTCGTTTGTTCTGTAGTATGTCGGCATCATCAGTTTACAGTTTAGTTGTGTTGAGCTCAAACAGTTGCATAGCCACCTGCAGCAGATCCAATTTGCTACCGCCCAATTAGCAGCCTGCTATAAGCCAGCATGTTCAGTTGCTCAGGAGGCTGAGACCCAGCAACACCACAGTCCCACATTATGATTTGTTAAACACCTTTTTCTTTCAGTAATCTTTGATTTAGTGTTATTTTATTTTGGCCTGGAGATGGCCGGCAGTTCTACCTTTTCGTTTAGTTTTTAGTTTATAATTTGGTTTTGCCAGGTAGGGAGGGGGCCAGCTTCGACGTCCATATAGGGGGTGGCCTGGTCCCTCCTCCATTTTGCTGAGTTTGGCCGGCATCTCCAGGTCCCTTTTGGTTTGCTCACTTCTTCAGTATTTATATTGCATTTCAGTATGATTTCATTAAAGAATGTTTATTTCAGGTTGGGTAATAAAACCTAATTGTTTGGAAGCCGCAACAGTGTCATTTCCTTTTCCAGCCACGTGAGGGCAGCAGAAGCGTGAAAATATCTTTGTCAGTGAATGAGGTGTGGTCAGTGGTCACAGGGATACTGTAGGTTCAAAACTCCAGGAGAGAGATAGTCAGTGGACCATGAGTCAAAACACCGGCCCTATTTCATTATTTGAGGTGCAGCCTTACCCACATTCTGTTTCTCACCTTTATTATCTCTCAGGGTGAAGTTGAGATTCCCAGCAGCCTCAGCGGTCAAAGAGAACAGGAAGTGATGACCATCTTCTGGTTCATCACGATCCACAGCACTCAAAGTCTGAATGATCTGAGAGGTCAAAGATCAACGAGGAGGTCAGCTGACATGAAATGAAACAAAAAAAGAAAACTGATTTACAGTTTTAAAATATCTTCATTATTTATTAAATCTGTTGTCAGGATATCCTGCAGACAGTAAACTCATTAAACTGAGCATTCACACTAGTGATACTATCAGGGGCTCTTCTCATTTCTCTCCTCGACTCCTTTCCTGCCACATAACTCTCGTCTAAGCCTTCCCCGGCTGGATTTTAAGAAGTCTGGACAACAGAAACACATCAAACACAACTTTTGCAAATCAGATCCAAACATGTGGCCCTAGTCTGAAATTAGATCCAAATCAGATTTTTTCAGCTGTGTCTCAGTCTTAACACTAAGATCCAGAGTCAGATTAGTGTGAGGAGTCTGAAATAAACTGTCATCGTCTGTACAGCATCACTGATCATGCTTCCTGTTGAAACGCTGCATCGCTACACAAAAAAGAGTTACTGCTGCCTACGTCGTTACCATAGCAACCCAAGCAAATAATTTGGTGACACAAAAATCTGATCTGATTGAATCCTGAAAGATCGGGTCTGCCTGTAGTCTGAAAAAAGAGGAGAGGAGACAACCCACATGACCCTCCTTGGTCATGTGACAGAGATCAGTGTGAGATCACATCAGTAGAACGTTGATGGAACATTTGGCTGCAGATCAGAAACAGATGAAAACAAATTTCAGACACTTTTAACATGAATAACTGTCAGCTCATTAATCTGAGGGTCACAGCAGCTAAACGTTAATAAACATTAATCCCCTCAGGCAGTCCAATGTGGGAATATTTTGTGGTAGTGAGTTTAGACAAATCTAATAAATAACTCATATGAATGAAAACCTTTTTTAATCTTTAAGAGTAAATACTAATTGTGTAAAAACTAAAAGATGATCAGAATAAGGAAACGACTTCAGACACGAACTCTGACTTTATGAAGTCAGACATATTTATGATTATGAATAAAGGTTTAAGAGGTTTAGCGATGACATCATCAGTGTCCAGGTGAGTTTACCTGTCCAGGTTCTGTGTTCTCACAGACGAATGTTTCGTACTCAACAGCGAAGCTTGGAGCATTGTCGTTCACGTCTGTCACAGAGATTAGAACAACAGCTTTCCCAACCTGAGACTGATCCACTGATATACACACACACACACACACACACACACACACACACACACACACACACACACACACACACACACTATTTGATGAGTTGGGAATTGGACTGAAAAATCTTTTTTTTTTTTTGCAAATAGCACTTTTAAAACATTAAAAACTGAGCTAACATTGTGATCTGAACGTGAGGACACGGTGTTGACAATCTGTCAACGACGTCTCTACTGAGGTTAGCATGCTAACCAGCTAGCTGCATCTCTAGTTTCAGCTGGAGATGTAAAAGCAGCCAATTCAGTTCAGTACTACTGAGTCTAACAAGTCAACAAAATAAACTCAATAAGTGTGAGGAAAGGAAATATTTTGACACCTATTTTCCTTCTAAACAGAAAAATACAACCGTCCACCATTGCAATTCAAGTTTCTCTCTCTGACCGAGCTCCTTTAATCTAAACTCTGCTGGATCATTGCTGATGCTCTGGTGGCCACCGTACTCCATCTGTAGGATGAATCAGATAATAAAGTTCTATAAAGATGAAACTTACAGCTCTCTGTGGCGAGGAGGCTGATGTTGTGCAGAGAGACAGTCTCTCTGTCCAGAGGACGGGCAGTTGTGATCACACCAGAGCGGCTGTCGATGTTAAAATAACACTCCACATCTGATTCCCTGTCTATAGAGTACCTGCACACACACACACACACACCACTGTCAATACACCTGCACACACAACTGTACACACACACACTGTTGATGTCGTACCTGATGGGGCTGTTGGTGGAGTCTGGGTCATGAGCTGACACTGATCCTACATCAGTTCCCACGGCAGCGCCCTCAGAGATCACCATCTGACTGACGGGGGCGGAGAACATTGGAGGCTCGTCTACATTCTCCACCAGCAGACGAACTGTTGCCATGTCGCTGAACGGACCCGCTGACAGGAAACGAGCATCCACGTAACGATTGGACGCCTCGACACGCAACATGTAGCTCGACTTTGTCTCAAAGTCCAGAGTCTGGGGGTTGGTGTTCATGGACATAGTGACATCATCGTGTCATGACGTATAGACAGAAAACATGTTTCAAACTGAGGATTTCACTTTGGATCATTTTGTGTTTTTTATGCATCGTGGGTCTAACTGTGTGTGTGTGTGTGTGCGTGTGCGCGTGTGTCAGCTATGGAGCTGCAGGCGATTCTCCTCGGGGACTGAGAACACACACCTGATCTACTGCAGCAGCTCTGTCACACTGATGCAATGATCAGACAGGCACACTGTTCACAGCTGCACACACACACACACACACACACACACACATTCTGTCAGAGTCAGTTCAACCAACAACAGAACTGATCATCCTGCAAAGAACCGAAACTTTTACTGTGTGCAGTATCTTGTGTACTGTGTGCAATACCTTGTGTACTGTGATCAGTCCTTCCTGTGTGCTCTGGTCCGTAATGATGCTGAAGGTTCCTGCTCCGTCTCCGTCCTGGATCCTGTAGTCCATTTCAGCATTTGGACCAACATCCAGATCCATAGCTTTGATCTTAGCGACCACAGCTGAAACTAGGACTGATTCTGAGACCCTGAACTGGTAGCTCTCTGCACACACACACACACACACACACACACACACACACACACACACACACACACACACACACACACACACACACACACACACAGACAGGTAAAACACCTGCTGGTCCGATGTGTCCGCTGTCATGAATTCTGTGATGTCATTGGATGCTATCAGATGTCAGACTCACTACGGGGGAAGCGAGGCGGGTTGTCGTTGACGTCTGTCAGCATCACGGTGATGGAGGTTGTTCCTGACAGACCACCCATCTGACCAATCATGTCTTTGGCCTGGACAACCAGCAGGTAATGGTCCTGCACCTCCCGGTCCATGTCTGGAAGAGCTGTCCGCACCACACCTACAGGACAGGTGTGACTGAGGTAAACACCAAACTGACAGAAGCTTCTGATTGAGACTGGAAGAACTGAAGAGACTGAACACTAACCTCCTGTTTCACGTGCTGAGACACGAGTTAAGTTTTAATGGTTCAGCCTTATTCAGTAAATGACCAGTTTACTGAAGTTATTACTAAGGCTGTCTGTTCAGACTGAGTAATCATCTGCTAGTTTGTAAATTCACTCATTTAACAGAATCAGAGATTTTACATTTCAGATGTTTTTCAGTCCAACTCAACAGGAAGTGGAAACTCCATGTGACTTGTGAGCTGATTAAAAGAGACAAGCTGAAGCTGTTTAATCCTCTCTCTCTCTCACACACACACACACACACACACACACACACACACACACACACACACACAGCCTCTGTTAATCTGTGGCTGTGCAGACGAGGACAAGTTAATTCACCATAAACATGATAAGGATCATTTACAGGTTAGTGTGTGCTGCAGAGGGGGGGAGGAAACAGGTTTATGTAAGAGAGACATCAACATGACAGCAGAGTTTAGGCGAGTTCACACTGATTTTTTGTTTGTGAAGCTTTGGACTGAAAACACGTTTTATAATAAATTTTCATTAGAATGAATGAATGAATGAATAAATCACTATTAAAATAAACTTTATTTTTCTGTTCACAGTAAACGTCCCTCAAACTTGACTTTCGGACAAACACAAACATCTGTGTTTTCTCCTCCAGTGTTTCTCAGTGAGGTTTTGTGGAAATAATAAACTTACACAGATCTTTAATGATCTTTAATTTTATCAGCAGATCAATTCATTGTTTCGTTGAAGACTTCTTTAAATATTGTAGTCCAAACAACCAATCAGAACAACTCAAGACTTAGTTTACTGATAACTACTGTCATGTTCAGGTGGTGTGTTCAGGTGACGTGTTCAGGTGGTGTGTTCAGGTGACATGTTCAGGTGGTGTGTTCAGGTGACGTGTTCAGGTGACATGTTCAGGTATGTTCTCACCTGTCTTTGGCTCCACAGAGAAGTATGGTTGACCCTGCAAGATGCTGTAAATTAGTCTTGCAGAGTTTCCATATGTTGGATCATCAGCGTCTGTAGCCGCCACCGTCACCACCGACGTACCTGTTTGCAAATGATTCAAAACAACAAACTGAGAAAGTCACTCTCACATTAAGAGCCTGTTTGAACTCTGATTTTCACATTAAAGGGATTTTCTGGTTTAAGTTTAATCCATGGTCTAACACACCATGATACTGAGTCAGACCCCCTTTGAGAGATCAAGTCTGCAGACTGCTACCTTACGTAGTTTTAGCACCTCAGAAATGACCGCACGATAACAATCCACTGCAGTATACGCCTCCAACAGGAAACCGCCATCAAAAAGCCATAAATGATGCTCAGAACAGCACCAAACTTCAACAACAGTACAAATAGAGTCCCAGCATGTAAATTGAGGCATCGAACCTCTGCTGGCTTTGCCGGATTTCTATTGTAAAGTGAACAAATCACAACTCTCCTGCCACAGCTTCCTGTTGTGGGGAAGTCCTGACGAGTCGATTACTGTGCGGTAGAGTTCCGCAGCTCAAGGATGAAAATGTTTGATTATTACTCTATGGAAATGCAATCAAAGTTCATATGTCTTACAAGTTATTATCGAGAGTGGACAGGGAAAAGGACGGAATTGAGCATTTCTAACCACACTTGGTAATTGACTTGTCAGGGCTTCCCCACAACAGGAAGCTGCTGCAGGAGAGTGGTGAGTTTTTGATGGTGGTCTCTTGCTGGAGGCATACACTACAATGTATTGTTATCATGCTGTCTTTTCTGAGGTTGCTAAAACTATGTAATCTAGCTGTCTGCAAGCTTAATCCCTGTAGCATGTTCATCTGGGGATGGCACAGCTGAGTCATTGACAGTTTTTCTATTTCATGTTAAACAACTTTAAAACTCCATCAGACACATTCAACAAACATACTGAAGAGCACAGTTTGTATCTGCTGATAATGTTTGTTGTTTTATTTGTTCAGTTGTATTTTACTGGTCAGCCTCTCTAAACATCATTGGTAATATTGAAATTCAAAGACTACAAATAAACTCACTCATTTTCTACATTTTCAGGATGTTTTGGATAGTTCTTACTTATTTTTTAGATTTTCTTTCACAGATCATCAGCTTTAAATGTCCTGGGTCAATATTTTGGGGATACATTTTGCTCCTCATACGGTCTGTAGGTGTTCAGACTTACCTATAGGAGACCTCTCAGCCACCCTGGCGATATAAGGTCCCTCCAGGAACTTGGGCTCGTTGTCATTGATGTCCTGTACTTTGATGATGAACTGGGACTCGGGTTCGACCAGCTGGTTGGTCTTTCGATCTCGAGCCTGAGCTCTGAGGGTGTAGTACGCCTGCTGTTCCCGGTCCAGCCTCTTGGTGGCGTGAATGTCTCCTGTATTCTCATCGATGCTGAAGATGGACATCGCTCCTTCACCACTCAGGACGTACCTCACCTGACCATCACCTTTATCCATGTCAGAGTGAAGCTGCAAAGGCAACCATCAAAAGTCAGTTGAAGGAACAGCACAACTTTTGAATAGATCCTGGTGTTCTTTGTGTTTCAGTCATGGGGGTTAGCCTAGCTTAGCGCAAAGCCTCTGTATGTGGGACACTTATAGTATAGAACTCTATGTAACCCTGTGGAACTCAACACACATGTTTTGTGTTTTGTTGTGTGGATTAAACAAAGATCACACACACACACACACACACACACACACACACACACACACACACACACACACACACACACACACACACTGTCATGACTCCTGTTTGTGTTGTCCTTGTATCTGGTTTTTGGTTCTTGATTCATGTCCTTTTTTCTGTGTCTTGTGTCTTGTGTTGTGTTTTTTCCATGTCTTGTGTCTCATGTTTTGATTTTTCATGCCCTCATGTGTCCTTTAAGTTTCTCCTATGTTCTCCCCTCTGGCTCCCTCTGTCTGTTGTCTTGTTCCCTCCTGTGTCTGTTCCTCTGTGCTCCTCCCACTCATTATCTCACCTGGCTTCCTTCCTCCTCTCTCCTCACCTGTTCCTCGTCATGTCATTAGTGTCTGTGTATTTAGTCTCTGTGTTCCCCTCACTCCTTGCCCAGTCATTGTTTTCTGTTTTCTGTCTCCTGTTCTGCGCTCCTGTCCCTGCTCCTGTCCCGTTTGGTATGTTTTTGGTTTTGAGTTCTCTATGTTTGAGTTGAACTTTGATTTTTTGATTTGTACTTTGTCTAGCTGTTTTCTTTTGCTACTTTGTCTGGTTCTTGTTTGCTTCTTTGCCTTTTGCCCTTTTTGTCTGCTTTTGGTTTTTGTAACAGCTTTAAATAAAGCTCGCCTTTTGTTCCTCTTAATCTTTACCTCCTGTGTGTAACTGCGTTTGGGTCCACCTTCCCCTTCTATAGTCTTTCCCTTTTAAACCCCAACCTGACACACACACTGTCAGTTTGAATCTGTGCAGTTGTAATCTTATTGACAGACGCTGTGTTTCTCATCTCCCAGAAGGCCACAGGATGCTCTGTGTGTATGGGTGCGTGTGTTTGTGTGTTCATATCTTCTCACTGATTGGAGAGCTGAGGTATGTTTTATAGATGTGAATAAATATAAAGACTCCACTATAAGAGGTCCAGCAGGTGGAGCTGAATTTTGAACCTGATTATTATCAATTGATTAGAATGTCACCATTATTGATCACTTATTAATCTTAAATATTTGGTACCTTCCCGACATAAAGCGGCTCGTCTCCTTGGAACTCCTCCAGGACAAAGAACTGGTTCCACACCCAGCTCCTCCTGCTCCTCTGGTAGGACTGGATGCCTCCTGATGCTCCTCGTCCTGACACCTGACAGAGGAGGCGTGAGTTCAGGGTCATCGCCTCAGTGCCTGGCTCCTCCCACAGGATCAACAAATTGAGCGTGCTCATAAGCCAGAAAATGGTCATCTCTGAGGACAAAGACACCAGTGTCCAAGGAGACAGAGTGGACTGTAGTGTCCAGTGAGGAGATTCAAACTTTCCAAGAAGACGTCAAACTGTCCAACGAGGAGACATCAAACTGTCCAATGAGGAGACATCAAGCAAGGAGGAGCATAGCAGATGGACGTAAACCTGTAATAAACATTTAAATGATAAAATATGAAATGAAATTAAGAGAATTCCTTGTATTATCTCTGGTCACGCAGTAAATGTATAAATGTTTGTACAGATTCAAGTGTTAATATGAGGAAAGAAGAAAATCTTCTGTTTTATTTGTAGATTCAGGTTTGAACTGAAGTTTCTTTTCACAGGAGGATGTTCTTTACTTTTATTTAAAACATTTCTTTGAACTTCAAGCTGTGAAAATCAGTTTTTTTTTAAATATTTTGGTGTTCTGAAAATAAACCAACAAATAAAACTTGGTAAGAGCTCAACGGAAAGGCAGCAGTGACGATGAGAAATAGGATTCTTTTCTGCTTAGCTAGGAATTCATTTGTTTTTCATCATCATTGTGGAAAATGTTTTAAATGTATAATAGATATCAGAACAAACTGAAAAGAAGAACATGATCAGCATGCAGAGTTAACATCAGTGATTATAGGGTTAACCCTGACCCTTCAGTGATGTTTGGTTCAGGATTTAACAATTGAGGTGATGGTGATGATAAAATCAGTCTTACCATCCAGCTGCTGCTCTGCGTCACATCCAGGACCACTCTCTCTCTCTGATAGAACCCTGCTGTCGCTCGTCTGTCTCTTATAGGCCAGGGAGGCGGGGTGCTCCTCCTCCAGTAGGGGAGGATCAGGTCACATGAAGCATCAGTGTTACTGCTGCTGTTCACATTATATAAATATGTCTTCATAGGCCCGTCACTACATGAACAAGGTGGTTTCAAGTGTCTGAACATCAACCACAGTTTAATATTTAACACTCATCAACATAACAATTAGATGTGCAAGTACAGATAGGTGACACACTGAAGGACCGTCCAGCATCAGGTATCTCAGTGAGCTGTCGCCTCTTCTGTACAAGTCTCTAAACTGGACCCGTTCATCGAAAACATATTCACTCAGAGTGGGTCTGAAACATCGCTGCATAGATATTCTTAGTCAAACAGAAATGCATCCTGTTCTTTCACTGGTTTTGCTCCTCCATCTGTGACACACACGATGCCTTCAGGTACAACATTGAGAGTAGGTCACCTGTGCTGCACTTATGCATGTTATTTGTGTCAAACTTAAGGAAAAACACTTGAGGCATAGCACTTTGCTTCATTGGACTGATTCAAATAGAACCTAGTGTTCTGACAAATGAAGCTTCAATCAGGGAGAAAATCACACATCTGACTATTTTATAACTGAAACTAATCACACAACCATCACACCAGAAGCGAATATTCATCCCTCCTGTTTATTCTCCCCAAATAAATCCTTACATCCTTACATTTTGATTCTATTTGTACCGCTGCTATGATGATCTATCTATCTATCTATCTATCTATCTATCTATCTATCTATCTATCTGTCTGTCTGTCTGTCTGTCTGTCTGTCTGTCTGTCTGTCTGTCTGTCTGTCTGTCTGTCTGTCTGTCTATCTATCTATCTATCTATCTATCTATCTATCTATCTATCTATCTATCTATCTATCTATCTATCTATCTATCTATCTATCTATCTATCTATCCAGTACCTCATTTTCATCATCACTTTTCATCGCTCCTCAGCCCTTGATCATCACTGTAGCACTTTCTGTTCAGCTCATCACCACCACATTAAAACATGAAGTCTTTATGAACTGACGTCTATAAATCTGTCTCTGTCTTCTAAGGATGAGATGAAGCCTCAACAGGGAGTCCTCAGCTCAGGAGGCTGAGAGCCAATCAGAAGCTTTGTCTGAAAGGTCAGAGTAAAGGTCAAAGCTAAAGAGGAAGTCATCTCCTGCAGGTGTGTGTGTGTGTGTGTGTGTGTGTGTGTGTGTGTGTGTGTGTGTGTGTGTGTGTGTGTGTGCGTGTCACATTATTTTGAATGTTTTTATATGTTAGAAATGAACATGTGAAACAGATGAATGTGTAAGTTGCTACTGTACTATGAATCATAATTTATCCTTTTCTTCTCCTGTAAACGTCACAGCAAGACAAGAGAAACCCCCTGAGGAACTGAACTCAGTGTGAGTTCCTGGACCGTACATCAGACAGCAGGACAGATGGACCATTCTATCAGACAGACAAATACCAGCGTGATGCAGGAACAAGAGACGAGAATCTTCAACAAGAGAAAAATAACATGTTTTTACTGAAACACAAGTGAAACATTGTTTCATGAGTGACCAGTGATGCTTAGTTACTTAGTAACACATTACTCTAATCTGACCACATTTTCAGTAATGAGTAATCTAACGCGTTAATATTTCCAAACCAGTAATCAGGTTAAAGTTACTTATTCACATCACTGTGCGTTTCTATTATTTTCGTCATTCAGTAAAGATATATATTTGCTTTCTTCTTGCGTTTCGGGGAGTGATGTCACGTACAAGTCACATTTTCAGCATGATGACAGCAGTGTCACACCACACAGAGACACAAACACAAACAACAATGGAGGGAGGCGAGAGATGCATGTTTTCTTAGTTGGAAATACAGTCATTATTATGAGTTCATGTCAGCTAAAGATGAGAATATTAATGTTCGTTGTACACTCTGTGCTGGCGACAAAGTACTTTCAAGCCTCAAAAATGCAACGTCAAATTTGGATTCGCAGCACAGCACAGTGAAGTTTACAGAGCAAGTCCCATCAGGTGGTGCCACGGCCTCGACTCCTGCAGGAGGTCCCCACCACCCAAACAACAAAAGCTGGACTTGCAAAACAAGTTTGTGGGAGAGAGTTGAGGAAGTTGGTCACTCAGTATGTTGTGGAGGAAATGCTGCACTTAAACACGGTTGACTCGCCCTTGTTTGGTGCCATAATAAACAACATCCCTGCTACTATCAATGCCGTGCTGCCTCACAGAACATCTTTTTCTTCCTACCTGCAGAAGGAGTATGCAGAGATGGAGAGAAATATGAAGGCCACGCTGAATGTTTAGTTTGAGGCAGCAGGGGTTGGCACCTGCCGAATGTAACCAATAAAGTAACTTGTAATCTAACTAAAACAAGTAATCAGTAAAGTAACTAAGTTACTTATTAAGGGAGTAATCAATAATTGGATTACTTTTCCTAGGTAACTGTGGCAACACTGGTCATTACACAAACAGATACACAGGTGAGACAAACAGGTGTCAGGTGAGATATGAACAGTGTTGGGGCTTGTTACTCAAAAAAGTAATATATTTAAATTTACATATTACACATTACTCTCAAAAATAGTAATGCCTTACATTACACGATTACTCCCTGAAGAAAGTAATTAGTTACATTACTCATTACATTCTCGCTCATGCTTGCTTGGCGTCTCATTCATGTCACTCCACGGTTCCTTAGCAACAAGCTTTGTGTGTGCGTGCTGTCTCTGTAGGTGCTTCGTTAACTCTGAGGTAGTGTTAGCAGCGGTGGAGAGAAGTTTCCAACACGGGCAAAGTGCCTTGCACCTTACAGTCAAGTTATTTTCTTACGTTCAACAAATTCAAAGTAATGTTTGTCTCTCCAACCGTCAAAAGTGGCTTTACGCAGCGGGGGGTCTTCAGGCAAGTGGCATGCACCAGCATGTTCTGCTCATGTTGTTGACGCTGCCATTGTTATCCCATCTCCCCTTGTGGATGGCGACAAACCAATCGGTGGTGGTGAAAGATACCTCATGCCAAATGGGGGGAAATGGCGGCACATTTGCTCCAAGGTCTTTCTAAAACAGAGGTGTAATATTCCTCCTTTTCCAAAAGCCGCCACTGAGTTAGGCGTAAACATGTGACGTGACGTGAAGCTCAAAGTCAGTGCGTTTACATGACACTTAAGAAAACCAAATTACTGGGTTAGTCTGACTATGATCGGATCACCTTAGTTTGACTAAAATCGGACCAGATCGGATTTCTCATAGTTGAATTAAAGCACCCAGATTATTCGATTGATAGTGGCATTGCTCCTGCATGTATACGTTCCAGCGGATAGGATTGGATTTTGCGTTCTGCGCAGGCACGAGATTTCTCCTCAAGGCTGTGAGCCCGAAGTAGACGGATGGCGGCGTCTTTCCTCCAAAATCACTGCAAGAAAGAGCACCATTGTACATCTAGTTTGTGTAATTATCATGTACACCATATACGAAGTGTACAAAGATGCAGCTTCGTCTGGCTCTTCGTAGTGAGTTTAGAACTGCGTTTTTAGCGGGGGCTTTTAATCTTAAAGTGGCGACCATTCTTAGCTTGCAGACACAACAACAAGCTAACACAACCAAACAGCTACAGAGATCCAGGAGATGCTGCATCTCCTGGATCTCTGCCACTGTCCAGTTGCTCATGTTAATGTCTGTGGATGAAATGAAGGACTGACTGCTGTGATCAGATGTTTCTTGGTTTTAAAACTCCCCGGCTGTGGGTTGTGTGTGATGCGTGCAACTATGCTGTTAAAACTGATTAACCTAGCAATGTAATGTCAGAAAGCTTGGCGAACTGTAATGTGATTACTACATTCAGAACAGCAACGCCTTACACTACTTGTCACTGAAAAAAGTAATGTGATTACAGTAACACGTTACTTTGTAACTTTGTTACTCTGTAATGCGTTACACCCAACACTGGATATGAAACACGTTGATGTGATGAATATTCATGTTTTTAACTTTTCTTCACTAGAGTTAGTGTCCCCTCCGCTTCGCCTCGGGGTCCGGTTCGTCCTGTCAGGACTTATTCTCCCGTTAATGACCACCGTTGTATATATTATCCCACTTATAACAATGCTACTTGCCAACATGAAAAAAAAACATAACACGGTGTGTCTTTTTACAATTTATTTGTTACCATTCATAGAGTTTTTCAGCAGAGAAATATAGTTTGCCAAACCGACGACAAAGACATTGAACAGAACATTCTTTAGAACACAGCTGATCAATCGTCCGCTGAAATTCAAGTCCTCTAACCAGTCTTTTAAAGTTGACATGGCCCACACTGTGCTCTATTTTTGTGTTTTGTTCGTGTCGACCCTCTATTTTATCAATATCTCTGTCATCTAACACTTTGTGCCGTTACGCTTCTCCCTCTCCGCTGCTTTCCTTTTTCTTTTCTTGACCGATGACGCAAACTCAGCCTTTTCCAAGAGTCGAAATCACTGTATTTTCCAAAAATATTAAAGTTAATGTGAAACTCATGCTTACTAGTGGCCTAGGATGTATGTATTTTCTGATATGAAGTAGTTACAGATCATCTGATGTTCCTTAGCGACCGAACATGCTGGGGTGATAAGTGACCGGACTACTTGCGGAGCAAAGATTGCAGAGTGTGGAGTGATATGAAATATGTGAATCAGAGGCAAAAAGGCCACTTTCCTTGACGACAGTCAAAAATGCTTAGCAACGGTCAATTATATCCTAACCCACCGACCGTTGGGAAGGCCCATTCAAGTGAGCTGTGTAATAACAGCTGCTAACAGCTGATCAACTCATTTTAGATAAACACTTTGATGGAAACAGATGGTTGAAGCCATAGCAATATAGTACTTCCTGGGTGCTGACATGTTTCCATTGGTCCACCTCACTCTGAGTTTCCTCTCAGGGTTTTTGACTATATCTAGATAAAAACACACATTTATCTCAATCATTTAATCGCACCATGTTTATTATTAAAACATTATATCAAACATACAGACAATAAACAACATTTTTATATTTTCATCTCTCTTTGACTTTGTTTCTCTGTATTATTTTAATCTTCTGTCTGTGTTTTCTGTATTTCTCTCCCTGCATGTGCGTGTGTGTGTTGTCCTGCAGCTGTTGATGATTCACTTCCTGTGAACACCTGAGTTCAGAACAGCTGCAGGCTGCCAGGGCTGAAAACAGCTGAGACTCATTGTTGAGAACATTTCTACTAAACAATGCCTCTTAATGACAATTGCTCAGTTTAAAAATCAATAAAAATGCCATCAGTAACCTAGATTAATGTTGATGTTTAGTTTATTTGTCTGAATAGATTCCCTGCTTGGTGAAACACGATGATCTCAAGTTTTTGTGATCACATCCTAATAAAATGAAATAACTGATCACCTGCAATGGTTTCAGAGGAAACAGGATGATCGTGCATGTGGTCATCGAGCATCCAGGGAAATGATTCAGGATGTTTGCAATGTGTCGCCTCGGTGTGTCTGTGTGAAGTGGAGCAGACAACGAGCTGATTGTTTCTGTGTCGACCTAGAAAAACAACAGAGATCGATGAGAGGGACTCTTCACACCAGATCAGTGCAAACACAGAGATTCCATTAGAGATGAGCACACACACACACACACACACACGCACACACACACACACACACACACACACACACACACACACACACACACACACACACACACACACACACACAGTGTTTTCCTGAAGGCTCTTTTTCTTCTTCTAATCATTTTTGTTCATCTCCTTGTTCTTCCGTCGTTGAAGAAAATCTGTTGATGGGATGAATGCCTCACCTCCTCCCTGTCACTTCATATTAACTGCTTTCTCTCTGATATCTGTGTGCGTGTGTGTGTGTGTGTGTGTGTGTGAAGAAAACCAGAAGACTTTAAATGCCAAACCTGAAGTACTGTCACCTCACATTACACTCAGTGTGTGCCGGTGAGACACAAAGAGACAAAGAGACAAAGAAAGTCTGAGACTTCAGTCTGAACATTAATGATGCTGAAACTGCAGGCTGCAGTGGACAGATGTGTCATCAGTGTTTTCAGGGTTAATTAAACATTGATGCTGTTTGTCTGTGTGTGTGTGTGTGTGTGTGTGTGTGTGTGTGTGTGTGTGTGTGTTGATGTTTCTGCTCTATTTAACAACTGAAGTCTGAACTGAGTCACCTGGTGTTTAATTTTATTTTCATTGTGTAAAAAAATATAACGTGATGTTCATTAAAGTGTGAGCACCTCCTGCAGGAGGAATGAGTCATTACGCCCACCAGACAATACCAAGTTTGCGAGAGACAAGAAACTCACTGAATATCTCCTCAACAACACTCCAGCACAGTATATAAATCAGATACAATAATATAAATAAGATACAGTAATATAATAAAATACAATAATATAAATAAGATACAGTAATATAAATAAGATACAATAATAGAAATAAGATACAGAAATATAATAAGATACAGAAATATAAATAATATACAGTAATATAAATAAGATACAGTAATATGAATAAGATACAGAAATATAATAAGATACAGTAATACAAATAAGATACAGTAATATAATAAAATACAATATAAATAAGATACAGTAATATAAATAAAATACAGTAATATAATAAAATACAATAATATAATAAAATACAGTAATATAATAAAATACAATAATATAAATAAGATACAGTAATATAAATAAGATACAATAATAGAAATAAGATACGGAAATATAATAAGATACAGAAATATAAATAAGATACAGTAATATAAATACAATACAGTAATATGAATAAGATACAGAAATATAATAAGATACAGTAATATAATAAAATACAATATAAATAAGATACAGTAATATAAATAAAATACAGTAATATAATAAAATACAATAATATAATAAAATACAGTAATATAATAAAATACAATAATATAAATAAGATACAGTAATATAAATAAGATACAATAATATAAATAAGATACAGAAATATAATAAGATACAGAAATATAAATAAGATACAGTAATATGAATAAGATACAGTAATATGAATAAGATACAGAAATATAATAAGATAGAGTAATACAAATAAGATACAGTAATATAATAAAATACAATATAAATAAGATACAGTAATATAATAAAATACAATAATATAATAAAATACAATATAAATAAGATACAGTAATATAATAAAATACAATAATATAATAAAATACAGTAATATAATAAAATACAATAATATAAATAAGATACAGTAATATAATAAAATACAATAATATGAATAAGATACAGTAATGTAATAAATACAGGGTGACAACCCTGTCTGTCTGTTGCCTCGTTTGTGTGGCTGCTTTCCATGTAGGTGGACGTGGCAGAGGGTCATCAGTAGGGTGGCAGCTCCTGGGTTCATTAGCAACACCTGGCAACACCTGGCCTCTGTGGGCTAGTGAACCTTTAAAAGCCCTCTTGGGTTCAGTTGCTGGCTCTCTCTCCTCGCTGACACTTCATCCTGGCTTTTGGTTGCTGTTTTGGTTTGTGTTGTTGCACCATACAACACTGCACATACATTCTTTCAGTCTTGCACACCCTACACTACAAAATACAGTAATGTAAATAAAATTTAAACTTTGTCACTTTCCAAGATGTTTGATGGGTCAGGATCTCACATTATAACAGCACCTATATGATTCTAAACTGTCAGCAGGTTCATGTTCAGATTAACAGGACACCTGGGAAACATGTTGGAAACACACCGACGTCATCATCATGACGTCACCGTCACGCCTCTTTAGGATTGAAGCGCGAAGATCGAAGGATCTTTCTGTGTGAATCACACAGCGGTTCGTCTTCACTCCGGAGCTGCTCGGTTCTGTGTGAATGACCAATGATGGAGAATTGGCGAACCACCGCTGCGGCGGTAATGTGTTGACTCTGTGTGAAAGGGGCTTCTGACTGATAGCTGCAGCTATAGGTTGAATTCAGGTGAGCATCTGTCCAATCAGTGACGAAGGTTCAGCTCCAGGAGAAGCTGACTGCCAAGTCTCACTTGATCAAGTTTACATCTGATTTTTTTTTTATAGTAAGCTCCGATTAAAAATGTTATGGAGTTTATGAACAATGTTTAATTGTAGAATTTGTTGTAAATGTGGATATGATATAAAGATGTACTGATATGTTGTAAATGTGGATATAATATAAAGATGTACTGATATGTTGTAAATGTGGATATAATATAAAGATGTACTGATATGTTGTAAATGTGGATATAATATAAAGATGTATTGATATGTTGTAAATGTGGATATAATATAAAGATGTATTGATATGTTGTAAATGTGGATATAATATAAAGATGTACTGATATGTTGTAAATGTGGATATAATATAAAGATGTACTGATATGTTGTAAATGTGGATATAATATAAAGATGTATTGATATGTTGTAAATGTGGATATAATATAAAGATGTATTGATATGTTGTAAATGTGGATATAATATAAAGATATCTACAGTATATGCTGCTTCACTGACTCCCAGCTTGGCCGCTGAGTGGCGCTGCAGCATGTGAGAGGCACGTCTGTATACATTTCCGGTTCCGGTGTGGCCACAGCGTTGTGTTATTTGTTTTGCATTCAGCAGGAGAACCTCCGGGTCTCTTTGTCGTCTATTTGTTTATTTCTTGCCTCCCAGATGTACCGAGCTCCGGTCAGACCCCAGCGGAGTCCCGGAGCTCCGAGGCCAGCTGGAAGGTTTCCCTCCCCGGCTTCGTGCTGGGGTTTCCCCAGGGATCGCTCCCCCTACGGCGGCTCCGTGCACCGTGGAGGGTCTCCCCGTGGCGGTCCCGCGTACAGTCCGGGTTCTCCCGTCTTTTCCCCGAATTCTAACCGAGGTTACAGGGATGGTTCTCCCGCCGGGATGGGCAGCGGGTCCCGGGGCTTCGGAGGGCAGATGTGGCGGCGGAGCGGCGGCTTCCGGCGGCCTCAGTCCTTCAGTCCTTCATCTCAGAACTTTCAGGTAAGATTCTCCTGAACCTGGTGGACCGAGCCACGTGTGTATGAACTGTACATCGACCCTCCGCGCGCGTCCTCATTTGATTAACTGTTGAAGTTATCCGGAAAACTTTTGTTGACATCAGAGTCTCCAAGCAGGAAGATTATTACTGCAGGAGGAAGAGTATTACTGCAGGAGGAAAAGTATTACTGCAGGAGCAAAAGTATTACTGCAGGAGGAAAAGTATTACTGCAGGAGGAAGAGTATTACTGCAGGAGCAAAAGTATTACTGCAAGAGGAAAAGCATTACTGCAGGAGGAAAAGCATTACTGCAGGAGCAAAAGTATTACTGCAGGAGGAAAAGTATTACTGCAGGAGCAAAAGTATTACTGCAAGAGGAAAAGCATTACTGCAGGAGGAAAAGTATTACTGCAAGAGGAAAAGCATTACTGCAGGAGGAAAAGTATTACTGCAGGAGGAAAAGTATTACTGCAGGAGCAAAAGTATTACTGCAAGAGGAAAAGCATTACTGCAGGAGGAAAAGTATTACTGCAGGAGGAAAAGTATTACTGTAAGAGGAAGAGTATTACTGCAGGAGCAAAAGTATTACTGCAGGAGGAAAAGTATTACTGCAGGGGGAAGAGTATTACTGCAGTATTACTGCAGGAGCAAAAGTATTACTGCAGGAGGAAAAGTATTACTGCAGGGGGAAGAGTATTACTGCAGGAGCAAAAGTATTACTGCAGGGGGAAGAGTATTACTGCAGTATTACTGCAGGAGGAAAAGTATTACTGCAGGAGCAAAAGTATTACCGCAGGGGGAAGAGTATTACTGCAGTATTACTGCAGGAGGAAAAGTATTACTGCAGGAGGAAGAGTATTACTGCAGGAGGAAAAGTATTGCTGTAGGGGGAAGAGTATTACTGCAGTATTACTGCAGGAGCAAAAGTGTTACTGCAGGGGGAAGAGTATTACTGCGGGAGGAAAAGTATTACTGCAGTATTACTGCAGGAGGAAGAGTATTACTGCTGGAGCAAAAGTATTACTGCAGGGGCAAGAGTATTACTGCAGTATTACTGCAGGAGGAAAAGTATTACTGCAGGAGGAAAAGTATTGCTGTAGGGGGAAGAGTATTACTGCAGGAGGAAAAGTATTACTGCAAGAGGAAGAGTATTACTGCAGGAGGAAGAGTATTACTGCAGGAGCAAAAGTGTTACTGCAGGGGGAAGAGTATTACTGCAGGAGGAAGAGTATTACTGCAGTATTACTGCAGGAGGAAGAGTATTACTGGAGTATTACTTCAGGAGGAGCAGTATTACTGCAGGAGGAGCAGTATTACTGCAGTATTACTTCAGGAGGAGCAGTATTACTGCAGGAGGAGCAGTACTACTGCAGTATTACTGCAGGAGGAGCAGTATTACTGCAGGAGGAAGAGTATTACTGCAGTATTACTTCGGGAGGAGCAGTATTACTGCAGTATTACTGCAAGAGGACGACACCCTGAGTGATGGAGGCAGTGATGCCTCCATCACTCAGGGTGCCCCCCATGCCCCCCGTGATTGAATTGATTGATTGTAGTCCACAAGGAAATATAAACTTCTTAAGTTGTGTGTGTGTGTTCTCAGTGTGGCTCTTCAGACTCTTCGGTGGAGAAATATTTCAGTCCCTCGATGCTGCAGGATCCCTGGGCCGCTCTGCAGCCGGTCGCAGCCTCGGACAGGCGGACGGCTTCATCCTGACGCCCTGACAGAAAACAGCAGCATGAACAACATCAGCAGTAAACAAACCTTCTGAGCATGCTCAGTCACCAGCAGGCCCTGTTTCTTGGCAGCTCCACAATTTAAACAATATCAGGGATCAAACTGTGACGATAATGTTTTCTAGGATGTTTTCTAACAGCTTTTAAATCAGTTGATGTTTTTTATTTAGATTCTTCTTTGTGTGTTTTCTTCAGTAAAATAAGAAAAAATAATCTTTAATGTTGTGTGTTCATTTACGATAGATGGATAATTTTATTCATCTCAAAGCAGAAATTAGGTCATCATAGCAGCAGGTACAAATACAATCAAATTATAAGGACAAATAAACATAAAAGTACTACATACAGAAAATGCTGAGGCATTGAGGAGTAAAGGTAAGTGGAACAAAAGGTGCAGTTTTATTTACATTTGTAATAATTTAAAGTGCAAAAATTGTTTATGAGTGAGCATTATGGTGACTTTGAAAACAAACTGCAGAAGAAGAAAAAGAAGAGGACAGTCAGTGAATGATGAAATACGTTGAGCTGCTAGTTTATTAGATTTAAATTAAGTGTTCAGATAATTAACAGTTTTGGAATTTAATAGTTTATCAGTCCTAAAAACTAATGACATTTATAGTTTAACTATAACCCTTTAACTACTTAATTGTCCTCATAAATACATTTCTTTATCCAATATCTTTTCATAGGCTTTGTTATGGGCTTATAGGCAACTTCCTTATTTTCACTTCATGCATTGCGTAGCCTAAATGACTTTTCAGTGGGCTGCCTTGTCACTCAACAACCAATCACTGTTGTCACCGCTTCTAAGTGTATCCTTATAAAATGACGTCATCCATAGCAACAGAGAGTTACTTCTAGTTTAGGAGTTCACTGTTTTCATAACTAAAAGTAGGTCTCAGTGGCTTTGTGAATTATTTTTAAGAAAAGATTCCTACATAAAAACTTTTAGTCCGATTTAGGAGTACTCCTAACGCTAAGATAAAAGTCTTTGTGAATACGGGCCCAGATCTTGATGGCAGTTAGTTATTTTAGGGACCCACAAAACTCAGATTAGAAACTGGACCAAGACAAACACACAAATGGTACAGGAGATTTTATGGAGTTTGGACAAAATGTTGAACTGTTGTCAGATTGTGTTCAGAGTTTCATAAAAACTTAATGATTTGAAAAGTGAGTGTTTGATATTTGATTTGTAATGACGCAGTTTGTCCTGAGGGAGACACTGCTGCTGTTTAATCACACAATGACTGTAATGCTGTAACCCACTTTGATATATACTGATATACTTAATGTGTAATGTATAACATACAGACAAAATCATATGTAATATACAGACAGGGCAATGTATAATATACAGACAGGATCATATATAATATACAGACAGGATCAAATATAACATACAGACAAAATCATATATACAGACAGGACAATTTATAATATACAGATAGGATCATATGTAATATACCAACAGGATCATATATAATATGCAGACAAGATCATATATGATATACAGACAACATCATATATAACATACAGACAAAATCATATATAATATACAGACAGGACAATTTATAATATATATATAGGATCATATAATATACAGACAGGATCATATATAATATACAGACAACATCATATATAATATCCAGTAAATTGAAAAAAAACTGTTTATCAGACACATTTATCAGTGGCCACAGTCTTTAGTTGTTCATTATGACACTACAGACTGTTAACGCAGGACTCTACAGAGGGCATCTGTGATATCTGCCTATGGATCTTTTACATCAGTTCTCATCTTAATCAGCTGCCGTTTATAAATAATCTCGGATGACATATTCGACTCAGACCGCACAAATATATTAAAAACATTAATAGCCAAAAACAGAGAAAAGAAATAAATCATTATTGATCTGTTGAGGCTTTATATCTGTATAGATGTTAGAAAGAATCCTCACATCCCACTGACCAGATGTTTCTGTGTTGCTAAATAGTTCAACAGGCTGAGTTAATCCACCCATCCATCCATTTTTTTTCTGCTTTATTCAGGCCAGGTCGCAGGGGCAGCTGTCTGAGCAGGGACAGCTGCTCCTCTTGATGAGGAGGAGCAGCGGCTCTATTCCGAGCTCCTCCCAGGTGACAGAGCTCCTCACCATATCTCTAAGGGAGCGCCCTGCCACCCTGCAGAGGAAACTCATTTTTCGGCTGCTTGTATCAGGGATCTTATTCTCTCGTCATAAGCCAAAGTTCATGACCATAGGTGAAGGTAGGAACGTAGACTGACCGGTAAATCGAGAGCTTGGCTTTTCAGCTCAGCTCTTTACCACGACAGACCAATACAACGACCGCATTACTACGGCTGCTGCACCGATCTGCCTGTCAATCTCACATTCCATCCATTCTGTGCCACGAGGGACATGGTTGAATGCCTACTCCAAATCCACAAAACACATGTGGATTGGTTGGGCAAACTCCCATGAACCCTCGAGCACCCTGCGGAGGGTATAGAGCTGGTCCAGTTTTCCTCAGCCAGGACGAAAACTGCATTTTTCCTCCTGAATCTGAGGTTCGACTATCGGCTGGAATAGACTTTCCCAGGGAGGCTGAGGAGTGTGATCCCCGATAGTTGGAACACTTCCTCCAGTCCCCCTTTTTGAATAGAGGGACGACCACCTGGTCTGCCAATCCAGAGGCACTGGCCTGACACGTGATGCTGCAGAGACATGTCAGCCAAGATAGCCCCACAACATCCAGAGACTTGAGGTACTCAGGGCGGATCTCATCCACCCCTGTTGCTTTGCCACTGAGGAGCTTCCGAATTACCTCAGTGACTTCAGCTTGGGTGATGAATGAATCCACCTCTGAGTCCCCAGCCTTTGCTTCCTCTATGGAAGGTGTGCCAGTGGGATTGAGGAGATCCTCGAAGTATTCCTTCCACCGCCCGACGATATCCCCAGTCGAGGTCCACAGCTCCCCACCTCCACCGTAAACAGTGTTGTGGAGGGCTGCTTCCCCTTCCTGAGGCGCTGAATGGTTTGCCAGAATTTCCTCGAGGCTGACCGATAGTCAGCCTCCATAGCCTCCCTGTACTTTTCCCAGAGCCGAGCCTTTGGTTCCACAACCTGTACACTTGGCCTGCTGGTACCTGTCAGCTGCGTCAGGATTTCCCCAAGCCAACCAGGCTCGATAGGACTCCTCCTTCAGCTTGACAGCATCCTTCCGGTGTCCACCACCGGGTTCAGGGATTTCAGCCACAACAGGCACCGGGGACCTTACAGCCACAGCTTTGAAAAGCTGCGTCAGCAATGGAGGTGGAGAACATGGTCCATTTGGACTCAATGTCCCCAGCCTCCCTTGGGATCTGGTCAAAGCAGAGGGTTCTGCCAGCTGTTCCCAGAAGATCTTCACAATACATTTGGGCCTGCCAAGTCTGTCCAGCTTCCTCCCCTGCCAGCGGATCCGACTCACCACAAGTTGGTGATCAGTTGACAGTTCAGCCCCTCTCTTCACCTGAGTGTCCAAGACATATGGCTGGAGGTCAGATGACACGACCACAAAGTCGATCATTGACCTCCGGCCTAGGGTGTCCTGGTGCCATGTGCACTGATGGACACCCTTATGCTTGAACATGGTGTTCGTTACGGACAAACTGTGACTAGCACAGAAGTCCAATAACAAAACACCACTCGGGTTCAGATCGGGGAGGCAGTTCCTCCCAATCACACCCCTCCAGGTAACACTGTCGCTGTCCATGTGAGTGTTGAAGTCCCCCAGTAGAACGACGATGTCCACGGGTGGAGCACTCTCCAGTACCCCTCCCAGGGCCTCCAAGAATGCCAGGTACTCGACACTGCTCTTTGGCTCATAAGCCCAAACAACAGTGAGAGACCTATTCCTGGCCTGAAGGTGCAGGGAAACGACCCTCTCATTCATTGGGAAAAACTCCAACACATGGCGGCTGAGCTGGGGAGCTATAGGCAAGCCTACACCAGCTCGCCGCCTCTCACCGCGGGCAACTCCAGAGTGTAAGAGAGTCCAGCCTCTCTCAAGGAGTTGGGCTCCAGAGCCCAGAATGTGCGTGGAGGTGAGCCCAACTATCTCAAGCTGGTACCGCTCAACCTCCCGCACTCGCTCAGGCTCGCACCCCCCCAGCGAGATGACATTCCATGTCCCCATGGCCAGAGTCACGGTCTGGGGATTGGGTCATAGGGACTGAATTAAATTATTCCCTGATTTTAATGTTAATATAGACAACAACCACAATAATTTGTATGCAGTTTATACTAATGTCTTTAGTCTCCATGACATGTCATCATCAGCCATACAGCACGTCTCCTTTGATACCAGAAGAAACCAGATCAGGATCTCCCTGAGTCATCAAAGATAAAATGTTTTTAATGATGTCAAATTGCTGATTCAACATCGAAACCTATCAGCTGTTGTTTCAGCTAACAGTATGACTTATGTTGAACATGTATACATTACTTCGGATCAAGTTGGATTAAATCTCTCATTAAGAGTTTAGTGACCATCCTGTCAAATTATCTATACACATATACGTATTAACTTACATATTAAACATATATGTATAATTTACATATACATATGAAACATATTCTTATTAAATCTAATCTCCACAGCTTTAACAGGTAACGGTAACACACACACACACACACACACACACACACACACACACACACACACACACACACAGTTTGAGCACTAAAGGCACATTCTGCTGATGAAGTCCAACTGTTTCTCTCTTCCTCCTGACCAACATGAGTCATTTGTCACTCTGCTCTGTGGGCGTTTGAACAAACTGACTCGTCGATGAAGCCAAAAGAAAGTGAGAAAAGATTCTGACCATTTGAATGAAACCAGAGTCAGTCAATGAAAGAGAGGAGACCTCCAAGCTCGTCCTCATACCTCATCAGCTAGTGCTCAGACCTCTGTACCTAGTCCACAGACCTCTAGTCACCAGCCTCTATAACTGGTCTTCAGACCACTTCAACTGGTTGCAAGACCTCTGTAATCATTCTTCTGAGCCATGGATTTAGGAGCATTAAAAATGTGGGTGGGACAATCTGACATAAAAAGTAAATGAAGTTCTCTCCAATGTCGTTTCCTGTATTTTGGTGCCTTTGAACAGGTGGTTTGAGTCTTTTGGCTTGATATACTAGCATCAGAAAAATAATGAGCACATTTTGTAATTTCATTTGAAATGTCACAGATATTGATTTGATGACTTACAAAGTAATCTTAAATTGTATAATTTTAATTGAGAATCTATCTGTTTGCATACAATTGCAATCACTTTAGATCGGGTCTAGGTAGATAGGCATTAAATTAAATGTCAAGCTTTGATTTTAATGGAAGTTAACAATTTCCTGAACATGCTAGTGACAGAATGTGACCCACCTTATCTCATCTACCTGGTATCGCCCATCAAAACACAGGTTTGGTACATGGGTGGTCCAGCAGCAGAGGCAAGGTAAATGGAAACCAGGAAACACTAGTAGACGCTTGGAACAAAAGGCTGGGATGCTATGCACGGGGGCAAAAAGACAAACTGGCAACGAACTGGGGAAACACTGGGTGGGGAGAGATAATCAGGGTGGAGGAGGAAACCACATGAGCAGGGAAGGGGGATCTGAAATGAAAGGAGAGGTGAATACACCAAAATACAACAGGGACATAGCTTTAACATGGGCCGAGTCATAACACAATGTGTGTTTGTGTGCTTTCTATGTGACTATTTGCCTGGCTGCAAGGTAGCCCTGAAAACATGGTTTGGTATTTCGTCGATTTGGGCATTCACTTTATAAGCATGAAGAATGGGTTTGATAATGAGCGCTGTGACTAAAGCACAGAGTGCATCGATTGATGCATTTTCCACATTGTGAAAGTGGGAGTGTCAAGATGAATCATTTCAACAAAGTGGGTGGGACATGTCCCGCCATAGTATAATAATTGCAATACGGCCTACCCAGATGTATCCTGGCCCTCCGGCATCATCACATCATGTGATCATATAAACCAAGATTTTACATCACTTTAAACAGGAACCATATCCATCAATTGAAATAGAAAAATAAGTTGCTGCTCACAGGTAATATTTCACCTGTTGTAATAATAATACCTTTTTAAAAAATCATAGTTTTAGAATTATTTCTCATAATTTGAGAGCTGTGGTTCAGCCAGCATCTTGTTTTAGGAAGGTTGCTGGTTCGATTCCCCATGTCTACTTGTTGAAGTGTCCTTGGGCAAGATACTGAACCCCAAACTGCTCCTGATGTGCCTGTTGGCACCTTGCATGGCAGCCACCACCATCAGTGTGTGAATGTATGAATGAATTACTGTCACTGTCACTTTGGACTAAACAGTCTGAAGAATCCACTAAATGTAAATGTACATTTTGAATGTAATTGCATTATTTTAATTATCTTGATACAAGTGGAGTATCTCTCCACACAATCAGATTTTTAGATTTGGATCAAAATGAAAATGCCTCACTGATTCTGTTTCTTATGGTGTCACATCAACACAGTTTTTATAGACACAGCTGAGTGTCTTGACGACTCAACTCTGGTCTAATTTAGCAGCAGCAGATATGAGTGGAGCTGTGGGGGTGAATGTCTTTGAATAGCAGCAGTGAGTCTGTGCTCAGTGATGGAGTAGCAGTTTGTAGTGGAGGTGGTGTTGAGGTTATCAGGCCTTCCCTCAGCTAACAGCACTGACGTGTCCGCAGCCTGCCCACGCACAAAAAAATAGTTCCTTCAGTTTGACTCACATGACGATCCTCCACCTCTCATCACGTTTCTCTGGATGTCCGTCTGCACGTTCACACCATCACTGCCTCCGTCAGACCACAGAAGAACACCTCACCAGTAAAAATAAACCTGGTCTTCACAGTGATGTCACAGGAAACGTAAGCCGTCTGATCGATTCTTTGTATTAAATACTTTAAAGGACAGATCTTAGGCAGGACACTTAAAAGCACTTTAAAACACCAAATGTAAAGAGGCAATAAGTAAAAAAAAAAGATAAAAACTGAAATTAAACATGAGATGATAAGAGGGGGATTGGTGATGGGTTAGGGTTGGTTTATTTTTTATATCGAAGCAGATCTGAAAATTAGATTTACATAGAGGAAATATGTTATCTGTTGTTTAATCTGCAACCAGTTTTACTCTGACCAATGTGTCATCTTCCATTATTGTATGGAATATAACCAGTGCAGTGACCCATCTCTCTCCTCAAGTTAAACTCCTGCAGTGACCCATCACTATCCTCCAGTTGAACCAGTGCAGTGACCTCTCTCTTCTCCAGTGAAACCAGTGCAACAACCTCTTTCTCCTCCAGTCCAGTGCAGTGACCCATCTCTCTCTCCCAGTTGATCCAGTGCAATGACCCATCTCTCTCCTCAAGCTGAACCAGAGCAGTGACCCCTCTTTTTCCTACTGTTAAACCAGTGAAGTGACCTCTCTCTCCTCCAGTAAAACCAGTGCAGTGACCCCTCTCTCCTCCAGTAAAACCAGTGCAGTGACCCCTCTCTCCTCCAGTGAAACCAGTGCAGTGACCTCTGTCCAGTGTTTCAGATGTGTTGTACAAATATGACTTTGGTGTTTGAATGTTTCCGGCTGGTGAATGAACTCTGATGTTTGCTCAGTCTCTTCCTCTCTGAGTGATTATTACTCTCTCTCTGTCCTTTATTACCACACTAATCTGGTTTCAACTTGGACCTGTAATGAACTCCGTGTATAAATGGCCTTCATCTATGGTCAGGTTCACCTCAGTTCACAGACAGTTTCATGATAAGGACTCGCTGTGATTTACAGATCTTTTTAACTCAAAAAGTTGTTGATGATAATGATGATGGTGATGCCGGTTTAAAGATACTGCAGTGTTCAAAAATGTTCCCTTCTGGTGCCCTCCGGCATTAGAATCATAACACTATTGTAGCAGCTATCAGTGAACATTAGATGGACAGTTTTCATTCCAGCTGTTTTGCCGCTTGAACTGGTTTAAATTCTAACGTTTCACTGGAGAGTTCAGGTTTTCATTTGGCCAGGCAGAAACGACAACAGTGTTGAAGTAAACTGGACACTGTCTGAGTCTGAAACTGCTGACAGTGTGATTGTGAAGTCTGTTGGACATGTGAAAAGGTTGTGGTCTGTAGAGTATACCTCCATCACAGCAGGACCGTCACAGTAAACTTCCATTTGAGCAAGTTATCGGCAGCAATAATGGACTGAAAAAGTGCAGGCCTGTGTGTGATTGTACTTGTTTTTTAATATGTTACTTGGGCTGAGATAACAGACTTTATTTATTTATCTCAGCTGTGTTCATGTCAGGTTTTATTTACTGCTTTTGATTCCTGTGACTGCTGAAATTGAAACTTCATTCTGTCTTTGCTGAGGTTTAATATTTATGTGTGATAATCTGTTTGCACAGCTTTCTCTGGTGAGACTGAAACTCAACCACTGAAGATTACTTTTCAGATGAACCTGACTGTGGTCTCCACAGACTGGGATTTATTCCAGCAGCACTGGGTGAGAGGTTGGTTACACCTGGGAAAGTTGCCAGCCAATCACAGGTCAAACACACAAACAGATGTCAGTTTTCTGTGTTTGGTTTCATTAAATCTGAGTTTGAGTCCAATTTTAATAAGTGCAACAGGTGTTTTTTTTTTCCTTCGGAGCTGCTCTGAGATCAGTTTTGATAAATGTTTTTAATGTATTTCAGGTTGTTTTCATGAAGTCTTTCTGTTAACGTGATGTGCTCCAGTACCCAGAGCACTTTGTGTTTGCCTCAGCAGCCGTCTTTGTGTTTCTTAAATCAACGTGTCCACTCAGCAATGAGTTTGTAGGTCAGTGAACAAACAAAGTGTCACCGTGCCAACTGACAGTGTCTGTCCCGCTTCTCTGTGAAAGTTTAACTTTACCATTATCCGGCATTTAGAGGAGGACGTAGAGGAGCCTTTCAGTCTGCCAGCCATTGCTCCAGTTTTTACCTGCAAACAAAGAACTGAGTGTTGGGTTTCTACATCACTCTGACTGCCTTTATGGATGTGTGAGAGCAGAGTGGGACTCAGACCTGATCCTGATCTCTGAAAACAAAAAAATGACCTGAGCAGGAGGCTTACCTCAAGTACACCATCAGGACTGGTCAATTTACAAGTCCATTTTATCATATAGTGCCAGGTCATGACAAAAGTTTACTCATGGCACTTTTCATTTACAGCAGTTATGGGCTACAGTTGTTAATTTACAATAACCCAACATTCCCCAATGAGCTAGCAGTTGTTGACAGTGGCAAGAAAAAAACTACCTTTAAACAGGCAGATTCCTTTAGCAGAACTGGACCCATGAGACAATATTTGTGTGTGCACTGAATTAAAATGTGATGGAATCATTAACTGAATAGAGGAGAAACTGTTGCCTTGTAGTACAGTAATAGGAATTCAAGACGTTATTATATAATGTTTTGAGATAAAAAGGATTCTGTGGGAAAAACGTTAAAGGTTCAATTTCAGTGCCAGAACAAGATTGATCATTTGATTAAAACAGTGAGTGGGTTCATGTACACACTGAGAATCTAATAATGAGTTAAATGCAGTACCAAGACCATCATTATCAGTGCCCACATGAATATTTAAATCACCTGAGATAATTACTTTATCTTATACTTGATAAAAAAAAAAAACTGCAGAACTCAGAATAAAGACCAGGAGTGCTGTACACTATAAAAAACAAGATTGACTGTATTGTTTTCCAGATTGGGTGAGAAAGACTAAGAGTAAGGCTTTCAAACGAGGTATAATCGTGAATAGGTTTAGGATAGATTAAGCCAAATATGGCTGCAGCTCCAACTCCTCGGCCAGTGTCTTGAGAGATGTTTTTATTAATATGACTGGAGGGAGTGGATTCATTAAGACATTCATTCTTCATTGCACAGCCAGATTTCAGTGAGACAGAATAAGTCAATATCATGATATATTCACTCACTGAAAGAGCTTTGGATGACAGAGATTTAATGTTTAACAGGTTGGAAGCACTAAAAGCATGTAGCACTGCTGCGTGACGTTGCCTCTTGCTTCATTTTGGCACCCATGTTAACATGTCCCTCCCTCCCTTTCGTCTCACACTTTCAGTGGGGTAGAGAAAAATCACATCATCATATTTATTTATTATTATCAAAGTCAAACTCCATGTAAACAGACAGGGCAGGCAGGAGCCACGCTGCAGCTGCCACTCAGCCTAGTTAAACACAACATGTGAATGCCGCCATGCAGCACACATCCATGCAGTGTGACCAAGCAGTTAGAGTCCACACTTAATGTTCCTATTTTTTGAACAGTTGTAAACGTTTATCAAGTTTTTATGTGAAATGCCTCTTTTTCAAATTGATTTTAACGGTTGCAGGACCGACAGTCTCAGTGGGGTTTAGATGGGTAACTGCTCCCAAAGTAGCGCAGAGGAGCGTGTACCTCAATTCTGCCTCCTGGTATCAACTTTGGGTTGTCAACTCTGTCAGCAAACTCTGTAAGATTTCTAGATTAGACAGCTGCTAAATCCAAAGTGGGATGTACTGTATGCTATCTCTCCTAATCAGGTCAGGTTTTCCCCAGAAAGTCTGCCAGTTACAAACGGAGTCCACAGTGTTTGCTGGACACCACCTCAACAGCCAGCGGTTGAATGATGACATGAGGTTAAACATGTCATTGTTGGTCAGATTTTGCAGGGGACCAGAGAGAACGCACTTCATTAACAATGACATGTTTCACAATCTTAATATATTTACAACAACTCTTAGCCTTCAGTCTTAAATTTTTACTCAGTGTCACCCACTCTAGCCCCAGAGATGCATTTGACTATGGCAGCCGGTGTCTCTAACTTCACCTTCACCTTTCTGAGTATCTTAGCTGGTGTTTTGCTGAGTGGAGAACACTGGAAATGTGAACAGATGTTGTTATTGGTGGTGGCTTCTGCTTTTTCTGTTATGCCTTCTTCAGGCAGTCACCCAGCCTGCATGGTCCTCCTTGGATGGCTAGTGAAGTTAGCGAGCTACACTAGGTCAGTCCCCTATGGCTATTGAGGCCTTGCCCCTAACCCCTAACCCTAAACCTAAACCTAACCCGCTAAAGATTTGTTTCCATCTAGGGTTAACCCTCCCTAACCTTATTCCAATTGTGCAGAGCTGTGTCTCCAATTCACTAACCATCACCTCCAACACAACTAACAAACTACATGTATTACATCTATCAGTAGATGGTATTGGAAGCTTGAATGGAGCAGATGTTTAAATGTATAACATGTAGTTAGTCTGTGTAGTGAAGAATGCAACAAAACAATCAAGTTAAGCTAAAGCAGCAAAACCGTTGACCAGAAACACACAGCCAACTGAAAGGAAGCAATACATCAGTATTAACTGATGACTTCAACAGCTTTAACTCATGTTCATCTCCTACAGGCTGCAGAGATCAACATATCAAGGTGAGTTACTTGTTCTTACAGTTTCAGCACCTAAATCGAAAGGGTTCATCCTCTCAGGAGCAGGAAAGACAACAGTCAGTTTAATCCAATAAGCTGTTGAAATCTGTTTGTTTTTACAAATTAATGAATGTTGACAATGTTGACAGTTTATTCAATGATGAAGCTAAAAAAGCAAATAAATTATACAAAGTTGGCAACAATGTTTCATAGTTTTTACAATGGAGAAACAACCAAAAACTGCTGAAACCGTTTCAGCGTTTCTGTTTGACCAGTTAAATAATTTTTACTAATAATACTCACAGCTTGTTTTAACTTCATTAAACCAAACTTTCATCATCAGTGTCGTCTGTCTTTGGCTTTCTTCTGAAATGAACCCTCTGTCAGAAATGTTATCCAAATATCAGAACTCAACTAACTTGATAATAATAATAATAATAATAATAATAATAATAATAATAATAATAATAATAATAATGTTGGTTGGCCATTTTTCATAGTTGTATCTCAACATCAAAGATTATTCCTCAGTAAACAGTCAAAAATTAAAAATGTTCATCACACATATTTTCTATATGGATAGAAAACAACAGACAAACATAACTGTAGACCGATGAAGTGTTGCATAGTATTCTCAGGTCGTTCCAATGTGGAAAAAAGTCTCTCCCAAGAAGAAACACAATGCCTTGGCACTAAACATAAACACTTTATCTTTACTTGGAAAGTGTTGATCTGATCTGTTTTCCCACAGGAGAGCAGGAAGTAACTGTGAAGTCTTTACGAGCAGCCGCACTCCTCGACAATCATGTTCTGGACGTCTTTCTTGATGATCTTCTGCTCTTCGTTGTAGTAGAGCATTGACATGGCGCGCAGCCTCGTTGGCACGCAGCACGACTTAATGTTTTGAAAGGGGCTGTAACCCCTCATGCGATAGTGATTGATGACCGTTGAATGGAAGGAGAGCGACGAGCTGCTGATGCTCGCCATGTGGTTTGAACAGTCGCCCTCACAGTAGTTGGCATGGTAACCGGATGGTGCAATAATCCAGTCATTCCAGCCGATGTCTCTGAAGTCCACGTAAAACTGTCGTTTGCAACAAACGTGTATTTTCCCATCACACTCCAGACCTCGTTTGACTCGCTGCAGAGTCTCTTCTTCTCGAGCTCGCAGCACCACCATGAGGAACGGTCGGTGAGACTGATCTCGCTCTCCTGCTTGCTCGGTATTGGCAGGCACCAGGATGGGTGTGGCTCCGGCCTCAGCGCACAGCAGGCAGGAAACCTGCATGCTGACTGAGCTTCTGCCGCTGTCCAACAGGGTCTGAATGCTGCGTGATACGCCAAGGGTGTGCCAACCACTGCGGCGGGTGTCCACCATCTTCTCCGAAACACACTCCTCCTCCTCCTCATTGTTACTGAGCCGCAGCAGCCGCAGCATCACTTTTCCTTTGGGTCGGTTTCCCTTCGACACCTTCAGGAAGATCCAGACGTTTGCCTGTTCAACCATTGACGAGCCAGCACCCTCCTTCGAAAGGTCAAAGGTCACCATGTTCAGAGAGTCTCCTGCAGCAGCAGAGCTTAAAGTTAGCATGGTAACATGTATGCAAGAATTAGCCACACCCATCACTGTGAGAAGCTGTTTCTTGAAGAGAAATATTTACTGACTGAAAACCCATCTGTACACCCTGGCTTTTTCTCCCCATTAATTTAATTTATTTTTTAACAGTGTTATTTTTACTTTCATTTTCACCTTTTGAATGCACTATGTACAGCACTTTGGTCAGTGTGAGCTGTTATAAATGTGGATTTCTAAATACATTTTACTTGCTTACTTACTTACTGACTGATGTTAACACCATTTATGTAAAACACAGGCAGCTTACAGAAGTTCTCTACTGTCTACTGGCTGAAGTCAAACCCGCTTAGAAATTAATGGGAACCTTTCGACCTCAGGAGAAGGTAAAGAATATGAAGTTGTTCACTCATCTGAACTTAGCAGTCTGACATGATGAAGAACATCAGATTGATAACAGCATGTTTAATAAATGCTGATTTTTCTTTGAAGAAAAACTCCCCAAAATGTTTTTCTTAATTTGATCATGCTGTTGAAGCAAACAGTTATGAGCATGAAGACACTGTGACCCTGCTGTCTGAACTGGCCCTCTTCTCTTTTGTCCTCATGTCATTTGAATGAATGAACAAAGAAAATGTCATTATTGATGAAAGCATGAATGGAGCCGCTGCCTCTAAATATACTCAATGTGAGCAGAGACACTAAAAAAAGAAAGGCCTGGTTTCAGGGAATGCTGTTAACAAGGCCACACACACACACACACACACACACACAAACTCTTTGTCTGTGCTGCAGAATAATTACTGAGGCCCAGATTTGTCTGAATGAGGAGATTATTTACGGCCTGAGCCCACTCGGTATGCCCCCCCCATTCTCGTTACTGTCCTCTAATTTTGAGCCTTTAAGGGACCTTTTTAATTAAAGATTCCTCTCAAACAGAAGACTATTTATAGCACAAATCCATTCTGTACATTTATGTAAGCAAACAAGCAATCGGACAATGTGATTGGTCATGAGCTGGTTCATGTTCACAGAAAATTTAAACAGTTTGTCAAACTGTTTGCTGACTGATTTATTGTTAAACTTCAGTGAAGCATTTGATTCATGATGTGGACTGTAATCACAAACTCTCTTACAAATCCCATTAAATTAATGCAATACATCATGAAAACCTAACATGACCTGGAATAAAACTTATTTACGTCTAAATCTGGAATTCACCACCTGTTCTATGAATTTCATACATTACAATAAGTTCAAAGGCATGCTATGCAGGAGTTGTCATTGACAACACACAGGTGCAGAAAGCGATTCCAAACAATGTTAGTTGTTGTCAAATACAACGATGTGCCTGCTTCCTGAAGTCAGCACAAAGCTATGAAAACAAAATATCCAGACATTCACAACAGATAGACATCAACATAACTGTATTTAACCAGTCGATACATCTTGCTTTTTTTTTTTATACATAGAAAAATGTTTAAACTTCCTTCTGTGAGTCCAGGGTTTAAATTTTAGATGATCTCAGAGCAGGAAACTTAGTCTTTTCAGTGATTGTCCTGAAAAGATGTTATTTTCACACTATGTGAGGTCATGCTTGTGCACTTACTTCAGAAGAGGTGCACAGTGCACAGGGCTTTAAAAAAAAGGCTGTAAATATCTTTTCTAATCAGTTTGGTACCTCTGGGGTCTGGAGACATGCATTATACCGGACAAGCTGTATGAAGCAATTGTGGATTAAGAAACTTCCCAGAGGAAAATGCTATTGCTCAAAGCTTGCTCCTTTATGGCTATGGAGCCATAAAGGAGCTCAGAGAGTTCTCATTTCAGTTTCGTTGTAGTCTTTTTTGGTCTCAAACATTTCTCATTTGTTTCTCCTAAAATTCCTTAGGAGCAGTAGGTGAGACTTGAAACTTGACTGCTAAAATCTTGCTCCTTTCCAGCACTGGGGAGACATTCTGAAACTTCACTGAGAGCTTGATGAGATCTCCTTTGAAACTTACAGGGAGCCCAAGTTGAGATTTTCTGCACCTGTTTCTCAGGAGAAACAATTGAGAAACAGGAGAAATCAGCCACAGCCTCACTTTGGTCTCACATAGATCTCATAGTTGTCTAAGAGAAATGGATGAGACACTACTGAGATCTCTTTTCCAATTTTTGTTTCCTCTGGGTTCACTCAGCTCTCCCTCTACATGGGGGTGAGTAGATAATGACCAAATGTTTTGCTTTCTAAATAAACTGTTCCTTTAAACTGTTAATTCTCTGAATGTACCACAGCATCGTAGATGAGTTTCAAATGCACAGCTTTAAATTCTTCAGCAGTAACAAAAGTGTTTAAAAGTTTCCCTACTGAGGACAAAGAACTGAAGCTGCTGCAGATTTGACACATTTAGAATCAGCATTCAGTGTGAAACTCACAGTGCTCAGGTTTGGTCAGGTGCCTTTGTGCTAGAAGATTTCAAGGCAATAGTGAAAAAAAGAAAAGTATACTTCAATCAGACTCAGACAGTAGAATCAGTAGACTCAGTCTGTGTGGCTGCAGATAGATTCTTACTGTGGACATCTATAAACACACTTTGACCTCTTAGGATTTTTGTGAATGAGCTGATGGCAGACAGACAGACAGACAGAGAGGCAGACAGATAGACATCTCTTGTGCAGCTGATCTGCAGTAAACCTCAGTAGAATTTCAATCCAATGACTTCATGAGAGGAAATCCTCCAGATATAGGAACAGTGTTGAGCTAAGAACTCACCCATGTAACTGTAACTTTTGAGCTTTTTTTTCTTTCTCTGAGCTGGTGAACTTGAACTGAAACCTTCTGATTGGCATGTAGACTCACCTGGCTCTGCAAAGGTGATGATTTCAGATGGCGGTTCAGGTGGGGGCACGGTCCTGGGGCCCTGACTCTCCTCTTGGATCACCACGCTGCCGTCTTCGGTCACACGGCCCACGTGTAGTTTCTTGATGGCATTGAGCAGTGCAGCACGTGGTACTGGCTGCGTCAGGTTGGGCCGAGCACTGAGGTGCAGCATGTTGAGAATGTGTCGTTTTACTGCCTCCACCATCTCGCTCTGTCCTCCCAACGAAGAGGAGTTCCTCCTCATCTGAGACAGAGAACAGGAAGGACAGTCCAAAGATGTAGACCCCTCTTGGAGCTGAGTAGCCACATCAACCTCCGGAGCCGGTGTGACCATTGGAGATGCGTCAACGGGAAGACTGATGG
The DNA here is from genome assembly GCF_904848185.1 of Acanthopagrus latus. Classification (NCBI taxonomy): domain Eukaryota; kingdom Metazoa; phylum Chordata; class Actinopteri; order Spariformes; family Sparidae; genus Acanthopagrus; species Acanthopagrus latus. Next base: position 28,355,869 of record NC_051059.1, read on the forward strand.
CCATGAAGATGAGGACGGCAAACAGAGCAGACATGGTTCAGCGTGGACAGTAGAGTCGCTATCTTAACATTCAGAAACGCAGCAGATGAGAAGAGGAAGCCGTTTATAACAGTTCAAGGTGTTTGAGATGAGGTCCTCACAGAACCAGCTGAGTCAAGCAGTCAAGTCAGTAAACTCAGCAGAGTCTCAGTGAAGAGAAACAACAAATACAGAGTTCACACTGAAATTAAAAATCCTCACAGAGTCAACAGAGTTCACAGGTGTGTCTTCTGGTCCTCAGTCTGGTCCTGATGGTTTTGTGGTCCTGTTAGTTCAGGACCTCTGTGGTCCCGATGGTTTAGTGGTCTATGGTCCTGATAGTTCTGGCCCTCCTGGGTCCTGATGGTTCTGGTCCTCTGTGGTCCTGATTGTTTCGGTCCTCTATGGTCCTGGTGGTTTGGTGGTCTGAGCTGAATAAACGCTGTGTGCAGGGTCACTCTACTCTCTCCCTCTCTGCTCTGTTACCGTAATTATACCTCTCTGCCTGTTTAATCCCTCCCTCCTTCCACAGAGGTATTTCCCTTTGAGTACCACACACACGCACACACACACCACACACACACACACACACGCACACACACACACTGTGAGTAGTCTCTCAGAATATCTCAGGACTGTTTGTGGTGTTTCCTCCTGAATGAACGTCACGACAGAAGAGGAGGAGGAAGGAGGGAAGAGGAGGAAGAGAGAGTGTCCCTGATTCATTCATACCACACATACACACACACACACACACACACACACACACACACACGCACACACACAAGACCAGAGATACACACACTGATGACTCAGCACAGCATCATCATCACCTCACGTGGAGGAGAAACTCTGTTGGTGTGAAATTAATTTTTAGACTTTGTTGTTAAAATCAGAGTCCTGCAAATGGCAGATGGAGCGACTCAGAGCAGACTGTCACACACGCACACACACTCACAAACTGTGACATCAGTACGCCCTCTGCTGATGGGACTTAGGTGTTACAGCGTCCTCCTCACCTAAGCGTGTCTTCTGACTCACGTTTATGAGTGACTCACCTGACTCAACTGCTGTACTTTTTTTTATTGGGGTTAGGGTTAGGTTACGGTTTGAAAAAACAAATATAATTCATTTGATAATTTATAGAAATGCCTTCTCAAGCCTCTGTTATGTCCACTTATACAAATAGTTTAAACATTTTTTTTCCATACTCATCCTGACATAATAATACTGTCTTATTATATATTGTCTCATTATGAAGTTAATGTGACACCGTCAGCATTTATACCGGTTCCCTGAAAAACGCTTTTTCACTTTGTTATTCTAAAATCTCTCTGTCTGGTGATCCAGTGAACATTCATGCCTCAATTACGTTCTGAAAGGATGACCAAACCCACATTGTGTCCTGAGTTGTTGTACTTGTTGCTCTGAGGAAAATGAGAATGAGCAACGTAGTTGTCCTTGCAACAGCAGAAAAAATAATACCACTTAGAAATGCTGACAGGGATTCTGTTTCCGATTTAATTTCAAATAAAAACATGTTGTCAGTGAAATGATGTCAAACATTCAGGATTTATTTAACTGTTAACATAGAGACTGACTGATGGTAAAATGAGACTCCAGTCTCATGTTCCTGGGTTTTAGCTGAGTTAGTTCCTGTTTTATGTTCAGAGGCAGTGTCAGAGGCACTGTATTGGCAAACTGAACCAGTGTAAATGGATAAGTAGTCTGATAACTGTACAGGTCGTTTATTCAACTAAATAAAGTGAAAAGTCCCACAAAGCAACGTTACAGAACCAAACAACAGTAATGTAGTAACTTTAACTGTCTTTGGCACTTTGGCAACTTATGAGGAAAACAAAACTGCTGATATAACTGGTAAGTGTCTTTCATCCTGTCTGTCCTCCAGACTCTTCATCACATTTCTGCCCGACAAACACCATCTGTCACCTGCAAAAAACGTTACTTCAGTGAACTTTCCTCCAGAAAACAGCCTCCGTCCCTGCGAGTGACAGACTCAGACAGCATCCAGTTTACCAATGGTGATTATGTAATTATGTCATTTAGAGTGAAAAACTTAACTTTGTCACTTTCCAGGATGTTTGGTGGGTCAGGATCTCAATCACTACACATTAGAACAGCATCCATATGATTATAAACTATCAGCAGGTTTAGATTGACAGGAGGACACCTGGGAAACATGTTGAAATCTGTGTCAATTACACAGCAGTTTCTCTTTATGCTGGTGTTGCTTGGTTCTGTGTAAACAAACAATGGCAGAGAATTGGCAAACCGCAGCTGCAGTTCTTGTTTTCAGCTAGTTTTGTCCTTTGGATTTCATTTTCATCTAATAGTAAAGCCAAAACTATCCAAACTAGTGAACAAACAAACCATTTTCGCAAATGATTGTTGAGAATGTTTTCAGGAGGAAAAATGAAGCTGCTCTGTAGTCTGGTGGTACAGAGCAGCTTGGGTGAGATTATGTTGAATGCTGATTGCAAGTCAATAAACAGCATCCTGATGTTGCAGATCTTATTCTCCAGGTGTGCGTAGCAGTAGCGCAGGCAGAAATCACAGTGTGGATGAGCACAGAGAAAATAAGGTAGGCCGACATAACTATATAAACAGTCCTTCTTATTAGGTTCTGGAAAACATGCAAACTATAAATGACATTTCAAGCACTTGGCCAATTGGACATCAGTTTAATTAAACAAGCCGCATCACATGGCGTGGTGCAGCGACCACTTATTCCCAAACACATGCAGCTGACAGATGCAGTGGCATCAGTATTAAGCACATAGGTACCAGTACACAGTGTCAAAAGCATGCTCAGTAACCTTAAAAATTAGAATTTAACATTTAGGTGGCAAGATGGCCTTATAACAACATGCACCATGCACACACATACACGTGGAAAACACGTGTATGAGTACATGCCTGAATACACTTCCTACTGCTCCTCACAGTGTCTTGTTGTTACAAACTGAATCAAATTTCTTTGTTTTGCCTTTTTATCATAGTGTATCATACCCATGTTAAAAGCAGCTACCTAGCTGTGAATGTCCTCCTCAGTGCAGTGTGCGGCTGTAATCTGAGTGAAAGAGGGAGGGGCTGCTCACAATCTGGCAATTGTGCAATGCACTGCTGGTTGAAGAAAAAAAACTGACCTATCATTGTCAATATAATATGGTAAACATGAAACCATACACCAGAATTTTTTCATTGGTTCCATGGTTGGCTAATTGAAATTGTGTTCACTGACAGCTATTCAGTAGATGATCCATCAAGAAGTATTCTGATTGGGGTGGCATGAGTGTCACATGGGTGGGCCCAGGTCCACCTTGGCCCACCCATAGCAATGTGGCAGGTGTGAAGACTGAATGGAGGGCAATGGATATCAAATTTCATTTCATTTATTTATTTAATGGGCAGTGCACATTAATCAACATTTCTGTAAAAGTGCCAGTGTTAACCAGCAGCCTAATTTTCAACAGTAGTCCTTTGGTAAGATGTTAAACTAGGCACAGGGTGGCTAAAAAAATAAAGACATATTAAAGAATATTCACAGTAACAGATAATAAGCCACCGTAGCCAGTCTGACTAATCAATAGCAGAAACTTTGAGCCAACCAATTATGGCATGTTGTGTATTATGTTCACTAGTGAACATAATCCGCAATATGCCACAATGGTTAATGTCCTGTGAAGTAGATTTTATATTAAGTAATGTATTATTGCATTCTCCTTATAATGAAAACCTGTCTCTAAGTATTGTTTTGTTGGTTGGCTCAAAGTTTCTGCTATCGATTACTCAGGCTGGCTACGGTGGCTGGGCTAACATTAGCCATGTTAGCTAAGGCTAGCTCTTTCATCAGCTTTAAGTAGTTTATAGGCAGAAATTCAGACATGTGTTAAGTTAGCATTGTAAATAAAGACAAAAAAAGTATACATTTATGGCAGTACTTGTCGTCAAACCAGCCCAGTGGTGTTATATTTGCATATTCAGGGGCACTCTAGGGGCAGCACCCCTCCAACAGTCTCTCAGTACCATAACAATCTCAAGCGGCACATTCTGTCGGCGGCACATATGTCGGCGGAATAGCAGTGGCATAATAGCAGCATACCACTCCGAGAATCTTTATGCCAATCTTGGGGATCGGTATATGCTGGTGAGCAGAAATCGACATAGCTTCAGCCACGTTTGGATCTCGGCGCTACTGCACCAGACTGGCTAACCTTAACCATACATCCATTCATACAAACCACCATGGGTTACAGGACCGCGACAATAACACATAGCAACAGACAAACATGAATTCAGATTAAACACTATCAAAGATGTTCACATTTTTGAGCCACAGGATGGTCATCCTTAAAACTCGACACAGCTGACTTCTTTCAGGTGTGTACTGCAGTGTTTTTTCATGCACTGTTTTCAGGTGTGTACTGCTGGGTTTTCATATGTGTACTTCAGGATTGTTGTGTGTACTGCAGTGTTTTCAGGTGGGTGCTTCAGTTTTTCACAGTGTTTTCAGGTGTTTACTGCTGTGTTTTCAGGCATGGACTGCAGTGTTTTCAGGTGTGTACTGCAGTGTTTTCATGTGTGTACTGCAGTGTTTTCATGCAGTGTTTTGTAACAGTCAGAGTTATTGAATGTAGCACCCACAGGTGGTGCCTCCTTTTGTTTTGTGGGGAATGTCTGCTTCCCTCTGGTGGATATTTCTGGAAACAGCAGAATTTAAAGATAAATTGTAAAGTTATTTTGTGACTGCCAATGTGTACAATTTAAACATCTGCCATAAATTGATAACTGTGGTCATTAATGTGAATAATGTCCAACTGTGTGAACAGAGTTTGTCTTACTCACAGCTCCAGTTGAAATCAAGACAGAAACAACAGACCAAACATGGAGGATCACAGATGGTGAAAAGAAGCTTTTTAATACAACAGGTGAAAAATATTTAAATCTGTAATTACCAACAATGGCCATCATTCAATGTCTTTAACTGGAACAGGATATACATCCTCTGCCAACCAATCAGAGCAGCAGGTTTCTGAACATTTATCACAACAAAGTGTTCTGGTGTTCTGATCCACAATTATAAAGTCAATCAGTAGAATAAAATGACCTGCTATGGCAGATTAAAAGACACATCTTTGATTAATTATAATAATATCAATAATGACAATAACTGTTTGTACACCTCAATCCTTCTACCTGAATTTGTTCCCCTCAGCTTTTGCAGTAATGGATCTGATTTCTGATGGGTTTCTCTATGTCATTATCCATCACTTTTGACATCACTTCCTGTTGTTTACTGGACTGGACTGCACAGTCAATAAGTGAACCAAAAATAGCAGGTTTAATCTGCTCCATCTGCACACACACACACACACACACACACACACACACACACACACACACACACCAATTCAGATCAACTGCAGAGACATTAATACATATGATGACGTCATTAGTGTTATGTATCATGTTATTTACATCAAACTGTGTACTCAGAAGCATCTTAAACGGGATCATTACCGTAGAATCCAATGAGATGACGGAGCGTTGTTCAACCCCGCCTCCTACACACACACACACACACACACACACACACACACACACACACACACCTCCCCCTCCCCCTCCTGTCAGCTCGTCTCGCGTTGATAATCCGCCTCTCTCTCTCTTTCTGTCTCGCGGACATCATGGCGGAAATCAAAACGGGAATTTTCGCTAAAAACGTTCAGAAACGACTGAACCGTGCGCAAGAGAAGGTAAGTGCTGCTGATGGTGGTGGTGGTGGTGGTGCAGGTGGGATGGAGGGATGGAGGACAGATTGCAGAGGACTGGGAGCTGGTTGAAGGCTGCAGGCCTGTCTCAGATTATTCAAGTCTTCTCTGGTGTTTCCTTTTATTGACATTATTATTTAGATTCTAATTATCAGCTGGAGGGAAAGCGACGTCATGATGTTTCCAAAATATGCACATAAAATGATAATATCATCAGAATCTAACCGAGAGCGTTTTGATTGGCTGAAGCGGATTAACGTCCATTGTAACGCCTTTCGATTACGTCACGTGCGGTGAAATATGTCACGCGTAAATTTCACGTTTTGAAGAAATGATATGAGGAGGTGTTTTCCGTCTCCAAGGTCGGGAGAAGGGGGGGGGGGGCGGGGATGCCCTGTCTGTGGCGTGATGACGACACTTCTGACGCCAGATCAGCCACCTGCACGACTGCCTTTACATATATATATAATAATGTGTTTGCTATACATGTATCTAAGTATAAAAATACATGTAGACAGAATACTAACTGTGTAGCAACACATACAGACTGTATTGTGTCTATAAGTATTTTTATGTTTATATGCTTAAACTATATACTATTTTGTAGAATGGAATAGAATAGACGTTTATTGTCATTGTTTCAGAAACAATGAAACAGTTGGCAGCTTTTGATTTGACAAAATAAGCATCAATATAAACAAATATTAAAAAAAGATTATTTCTTCATTCTTTATTCTTCAAGTCTATTACATGTTTTAAAACAATTAATGAAAACAATGTAAGTGAACAGTATAATAGAATTCAAAGAAAAAAAGTATTTTCCCCCTCTTTAAAATCTAGTAGTCTATTACTGTATAAAGTAATAAAGTAATCCATTACTGTGTATATAAACAGTGAGGACTGTGCAGTGCATGATGGTAAATATTACTTGGTTAGTGACCATTGGTTGTGCACTACTTTTCGCAATGCATTGTGGGATACTTTGAGTCACTAAAGAGGGTATAATATTTCCCACTAGACATTTGGATAGCACTACAAAATGGTGTAGTCACTATGTATCGCACTATTTGTTTTGTATTCCAAAAATGAACTAGTTCATAGTTAGGGCCTGAGCAGGTCTCAACCTGCCCGAGCAGGTCCTATGTCACACCTGATGGCGTGGTCCATTCTGATGCTTCACCATAAAACCATCAACTCATTATAACTTCCACATACAATCTGCCATCCATCATTGCTCAAATATGTAGAGGGCCTTGCCCTGAGTACATCTATGCGGCAGCATGCCCAGACACGTGTGGACTGCCTGGGCCCATTCTTTGCTGCTTGCAGCTTTAATTCTCTTTTTTTTCCCCAATATGTTGCTGCAAGCTATTGTTTTTCAAAATTATTGTCACAGACCATATAGAACCACAGAGAGCAATTATTTTATCAGTTTTAACACTGAAGCTGCAGCTCTCTGACAGTATACTGCAAAACCAGGTTGTCCTGCTGCGGCTGGGAGATGAAGACAGCGGAGCCGTTACTGTACGCCGTTAATGTGATGGTGGTAGAGGATCTGTTTTGGCTCACTTTTACCATGTCTTTTCATTTTTTATTCACTTGCACATACCTTGAGTTCAATGTGCCATTTCAGGTTTGCTGTTGACGTTCAGAGTTGCTTCTTGAAACCTGGCAGGTGAAGTTTACACAAAAAGGTCAGATTTATAAAATAGTTTTAAGTAATCATACGAAGATGCTGTATTAATGGTGGAGGCAGAGTCTGAGGTAGTGCAGCTGCCTTCATTTGTTTTTGTCCCCATGCTTCGCATGTTGATGACGCATGTGGCGGTGTGATTCTGTGGTGGCTGGTGTTGGTGATTTTCCGCTACATATTAAGGCCTGTTGAGGGTGTTTTTTGCCGGGTTTTCACCTGGAAGGCTCGATGGAAGTCTGGCACTCTCTTGAACGAAGTTAAACTGTGAGAGAGCTGTGTTCACAAACACCAATGAAAGTGTTCACAATAACGTTCATCAGGCAGAAATATAGTACGTTCAGTTCACGTTCACCCAGAATTTGAAAGAGTTCATGAATGATCATTCGCTGAACACAACACTGTATCCCTCTGACAGCTGGGTGTAACCCAATCCCAGTGTGCGTTAAGATATGACGGTGTCTGCCATGCAACAAAACATGACCTGAGAGGAAAGTGTCGTGAGACACATTTGCTGTTGAAAATGTCATTTTTGTTGAGGGACAGTGATCAAAAATATTGAGCAACGATGGGCTAAACTTTCTTGCCTCACATCGAGTCAGTCGTCATGTTTAAGGAATAGTCTGGCTTAATTAGACTGAATTAGACCAGTCTAAGGTCAAAACTATTCTTAAACTAAGTTTATGCAACTTACCTGTTTATGATTGAATGATGGGAATTGATTTTGGTTTCTGAGATGTCACCTGGTTCTGATTGGTTGCTGATGGGTGTTTGTAACACTTGCGACAGGAAACTGAATCATTTCATGTGTACATTTTTCTGCAGAAACGAGGTCACATAACGTCAGTGTTGGTGTCCTGTCTGCAACTCAGTTTACCTGTGATCACCTGGTCCAAAGAGATTGGACTTCATGTCACAGTTTGTCATTCAGGCAAAGTTCAAAGAGGAGTTTAATTTTCTTCTTACTTGTTTCCAGTTTTGTTCAGTTCACCTGCATCAGTCCTTTAATGTTTATGGGTGCACTTAAATTATGGCCGACTTGCTCCTTATATGGGCAGTCAGCCAACCAATGAGATCTAGTAAGCTAACATTTGAAAACAGAGGAGTATTTGTTCTGTGCTGACAGCTGTCACACTGTGCACTAATAAAGCTCCTTCGTGCTGTGTTCAGGGACACATTTAGCAGAAATGTGAGACAGCTGATTAAACATTAAACATGAAGCAGAGTCACTGTGAGCTCAGCTGCTCAGTTTTAATTCATGTTTTAAACATTTTTACAAATCACCTGTCTCTGAAATCAACTAGACTTTAGATCTTCATATAAAGAAACAAACAGCATGTCAGTGGATGTTTACTTCCTGCAACCAAGGAGCTGCTGTCAGGCCTCACCCACACATTTGGATAGATAGATAAGATAAAGTAATCTGTGTTTTCAGATAATGAGGTACAAAATAAGCAGAATAACTGTGAAATGTGACTAAACTGTTCTTAAAAAGTGTTAAACAATTTGGATCTGTATCATTTCATACATTCTCAGGTGTTGCAGAAACTGGGCAAAGCAGATGAGACCAAAGATGAACAGTTTGAACAAGTTGTCATCAACTTCAGGAGACAGGAGGTAAGAGAGTCTAAGAGTTTCACTTCTTAGAAACAAACACTGTGACAGGAAGAATAAAGAGAAAAAATATAAAAGCTCTAATGGAACCAGAAGAAGTTTATAATGTTATAAAGAATGTGTGAAAGTGTGTTTTAATGTTGGTTGGTTCATGGAGTTCTTTGAAACTTTTATATTTCTCCTACTTATCATGTATGTTTTCCATACAGAATGTAATGTATTGGACTGTTAAAAAAAACTACAACATAGCTCATAACAAATCATCAATTTGGATCAAGAGTCGTTTCTGCAGTATCACTATCACTTAAAACACAAGCAGAAGAAACATGTTGGGGTTAGAGAATTTTAGGGGAAACATGGTCAAAGTGGATTATTCAGTGAGAATTGGAGGTGATGATATTCAGTAGCATGCTAACTCATTTTTACTGTTGCCTGTCAACACTGTTAGCTGTTCTGGGAGTCATCTATCATTGGTTGTTGTGGTCTGGCTTGGATGGGACAGATATATTTATCTAGAGTGTACTTTGTAAATATCAAACATGTATGATATAGGGGTCTGAGGTTAGGGCTCAGACTTCTTCTCATTTCAGCTGATCATAAACTAATGAAAACATATTTTTGAATATCATTTTTCTGCCATGACGTGTAATGAGTTCATTGTATGTTAGCATACCCTTTAAATGTATACAAAATATAATGTGTTGTATAATTTCTTTTCAGGTTAGGGTTAGGAAGAGCCACAGCAATAATAACAGCTATTTTAATTGAATATATGAATTGTGAATATGAATCATACTACCAGCTTTAAATTGTTTATCTCTTATTTCTTTCTAATGCTACTGTATATGAAGGGTGGGTCTTCAATTAATTGAAAAGTTACAGTGATCATTCAAATATATTTTCAAATATTTTAATTGAATTATTTGCTTTTTCAATAAATTATAATTTAATGGAAATTAAATTCATTGTAACTTTAAACCTGAATCTCTAACTCATTGATAGCATGTATTAAAAAATATATAAAAGTCAAAAAGTAGTAGTTCAGTGGACATTTCAGTCGGGAAGAGCTTTTATTTTTAGCACCATATAGTTCAACTCGCTACCATTTTCATTTATAAAGTATTTGATTTTAGACCAAAGAGTTGTCTATACCTGTCAGACAGACACCACAAAAACATCCAGCCCTCATACAGCTGCTGTGACACCTGAATGTATCCTCTGAGGTTCTCATCTATCTCATCTTTAAGTCACCTGCTTCTGTTCATGTCTGCTCAGGAAATATTTATTTAGATGGAAGCAACATCAGAGCCACGATGGCTGGTCAGCTTCACTTGACTTTTTTAGGTCATGACTGCAGCCTCACCAGTTGGAGAAAAACACACTTGTTCTGAATGGGAAACAGGAAGCCATCATGTTTCACTAAAGTAAAGGGATTTTGTGTGTGTGTGTCTGTGTGTGTGTCAGTCTGAAGGTTCTAGGTTGCAGAGAGAGATGAAGGCCTACATGTCTGCCATTAAAGGTGAGACAAATCCTCCATACATTTAAACATACATCACATTTATGCAAAATATATATCCTAAACATATATATGTATATATATCATACATCATGTATAAAACACTATTAGACCAATGCTTTTTAATCAAGATGTAGTTGAGCCACATTGGGTTCTTCTTCCTGCTGGTACAAAATTATTCAGGTAAAAAGGGTTTTTTTTTGCTGGTTTCTGTTAAACATATGACTGAAGTTTTAAGACTTTGATCAGCTGACTGTTTCTTGTACATCACTGACTGTATTTTGGTACCCGCAGGGATGCAACAGGCTTCCATCAACTTGACACAGTCTCTACATGAAGTCTATGAGCCAGACTGGCACGGAAAAGATGATGTCATGATCATCGGGAAGGTCAGAATCATGGAAACACCCATATGACAGGGTGACACATGAACAAACCGCACAAACATAACAGAATGAACATGACTCCTATGCACACCATACTGAACGCACCATACAAACATGACAGAACGACACCTGTATGCACCGCACCAACATGATGGAAAGACACCTTATTACACCGTACAAACATGACGGAATGACTCTGGAACGCATCATATAAACATGATGGAACGACTCCTGAGCACACTGTACAAACATGAAGGAATGCCTTATGAGCGCATCGTACAAAAAATGACGGAACCATTCCTGAAGGCACATTGCAGAACAACACCTAAATGCATCACAGGTGTGCAGGTCTTCACAGCACTGCTCTGTTTAGACACGAGTCATGTTTTGTCAATATTTAGCTTTGTTTGCCAATGTGTAGCTATGTATTCCAACATCTAGGCATGTCTGCTAATGTATAGCTATGATAATTGTTTTTAAACAGTTGATAAATAACCTGCTAAGAAAGTTGTATTTGAATCTTGTGACATCACAATCATACAAAATGAAGAGAAAGATTTTTCAACTGAATTTGTAATTTTTTAAAATTAAATAACTTATTAAAAATGTCTTGAATAAATATTACCCTCCATAAATCTCTGCCACCTGTTTTTGTAGGGATTTTATGTCCTCATGATATGGCAGCTGTTGTTGCTGGGGCAACAGCTCCAGGTGTGGTCTTCCAGGTGTCAGTCTAATTATTATTCTTAGAATCCACCTGCATCAGTCACAACTGACGTGCAGCACCTTGCCTTGAACAAGGAATCAGATCAAGAGTGGAGCTCAGTTGTGGTAAGGCCTTTACCCAAAGAAACTATATGCCATCTTGTAGGCGCGGGATAAGGTTTTGGGTCAGTCTGGGTATGGGTCAGGCAGGTATTGTATTAGTCAAGGGTTAGGGTTAGGTAAGGCTGGACACACTGGATGCATGTGCAGCACTGCTGTGTGGCGTTACTTCTCGCTTCTCATTTTTGGCATCCATGTGAACAGGTTAGAGCAGCAGTACTGAATACATGAGTCATGCCTCTCCTGCACATGTCCAGTGGGGCTGTTGTATTGCTTGATCTAGAGATTTGAAGTCTTGGGTTAACCCTTGCACAGTTTGTGGCTAAATTAGGCCTGAACATTTACTGCAGACAGTCATCCACGTTATACCAGCATTTCATTACACATTTAATATCTGTATGTGTAGAGTACAGGGGTGAGCAGATCAATCCAAATATCGATAGGATCGATACCAAGGTGAGTATGGGTATTGGATCGATATTAGTGCAATGAGATTGATATTTTTGTTGTAGCCTCTCTTCTATAAGTTGCTGAACTTATAGAAGAGATTTAATTATGTTAAATATCATTGTCTTGTTTGACTAAAATCTTTATCCAGTGTTTTAGTATTATCATAATCATAATTAACGGCAAAAGTACAAAATCATTCAATGATCAGGAATTGTCAAGTAAAAAGTATCGGTATCGGCAGTGCTGACCCTGTAATTACTTGGTATCAGATTGATACCAACATTAGCAATATCGCCAACCCCTAGTATAATATGTCACAGACATGAAGAGAATACACACAACAGTTTGTGGCAGTGTCTTTCTTTCCCTTTCACTTTTCTTTCACTTTCTCTCCCACTCTTTCTATTTCCTGCTGTCTCACTCTATTGATGGGGATAAAGGGAAATCACATCATATTTATTGATAATTTTTTATGGCAAACTCCCTATTAACAGTCAGATGTTGCACTGCAGCAGCAATGCAGCTGCTATGCACTACGCAGGCATCCACTGTGTCCAGCCTGTTAGGGTCAGCCAGGGTTATTATTGGCCAGCATTGGGGTCAGTCGGGTATGGGGTCATGCAGGGTTGGGATCAAGTGGGTATGGGGTCATGTAGGGTTGGAGTGAGGCAGGGTTTGTGTCTGGCATGGACCTGTAAGCATGCTGACGGCTGTTATTGTAAATTGTTATTAGTACTTATAAACAGTTTTCATGTGTCCCTGAGTTGTTGTGATGTAGATATGTGTTATCTTACAGGACTGTGATGCATTGTGGGAAGACTTCCATAACAAGCTGGTGGACTCCACACTTCTGAACCTGGACGAGTACCTGCAACAGTTTCCCGACCTCAAAGTAACAGCTTGTTTTCCAATGAGAGAACATTTAATGATGTTGATGGTTCATCATTTGAAGGCTAAAACTCTATGATGTTTCAGACACGTGTGTCCAAAAGAAGTCGGAAACTCATTGACTATGACAGTGCTCGTCATCACGTTGAAACACTGCAGATGTCAGGAATGAAGAATGACCGCAAGATGATGAAGGTGAGTCAACCATCTGTGATTGAACATGATTGATTTTAGAAGGGTCCAGGTGTAATATGTCATGATGTTGTATGAAGTAGATTTTGTTAAACTGAATTGTATTTGTTTGCAGGCAGAAGACGAGTTAAAAAAGGCTCAGAGAGTTTTTGATGAGCTGAATGTTGGTCTGCAGAATGAATTGCCAACTCTCTGGGATGGGTGAGTCACCTTACATACACACCTGTCCGACAGCATCACGAGGCCTTCAGAGTCAGTCCAACCCTAACCAACCAACCAACCAACCAACCAATCAATCAATCAATCCTTATTTGTAAAGTGCCAATTCATAACAAAAGTCATCTCATGTTACTTTTACAAATTTGGCAAGTCTAGACTGTACTCCTTGATTGAATTATTTACAACATTTACAACATTTCACAGACCCAACATTTCACCTATGAGCAACAATTAGTGACATTAGAGAGAAAAAACTGCCTTTTAACAGGCAGAAACCCCCCAGGGGTGACTCAGTGGTGAGTGGCCATCTGCCTCGACTGGTGGGCTTGAGGGAGGGAGAGACAGAGAGGGAGGGGGGTGAAGGAGGGGAGGGGGAGTACAGCACACACAGCAGTATTAAGAGCTTTGTTAATCTTGATATGAATACTAATAGTAATAAAAGTATAACTATAACCTTACTATAAGTTTTATCAAAAAGGGCCTACTCAAACACAGAAAGTGTGCCTGCCTCCTGAACCGACTCTGGAGAATAGTTCCACAGGAGAGAAGCTTGAGTAACCCTGCATCCTGACAGTGCAGGATTCAAGTGGGATAGCAGGGTATTAGTAGGTCTAGAAAGTTTTTTGTTTGTTGTTTGAAAAATTTGTACACAAGTCTGAAATATGTATGAAAGTATGAAATTTACGAAGTTATACAACTATTTACATTTAAATGCAGGCAGTGCCCCAGGCTCCGCTTCTTCCTTGGCTCCTTCCTGCTCATATAAGAGCTACACTGCCCGCTATACATTCAGCAGTTGCCTCATTGTTTTGACACATAAAACAAACACAACTATACCACACACTACACTACACAGTACACAACACACTAACTATAAACTATAACCATAAACTATAAACATGCTAAATGTCACAAATCTCTCAAATGTCATAACTCACTATCGCTAAAGCTATCTCTGTTTTTTTCTCTGCCATCACTCCCACAACTTTCTCCTCTTCCTCAGCAACCAAATGCTGTGCATTGCAGCTCTGTCTGCTTGCAGCCACCAAACATGGCGACAAAGCATGGCGTAAATTATTTATCATACATCTGGTTTTATGTAGCTGAGCAACACAACTTAAAAACCGGTGTTTAATTTGAAGTCTGCACTTTTGGCACAAGTTGAAACGGAGACTCAGTCTTGCTGCTGCGTCACATCTTAATCTGTCACATGATTTGAGGGTTAGGTGAAGTGGAAAAGTACTCAGAGTCTCGCCCTACGTTGACCAACGACAACATAGAGAGGTAAGGCACTGGCTGTCGACTCCAGAGGGTTAAGGGCTTTGTATGTGAAGAGGAAGATTTTTAATTCGTCAGAGTTGCTAATGGGAGAAATTTCTCTGCATGTTTTCAGACAGGATGTTCCTGATTTTTAGATATTCTGTAGGTGGAACAAGGCAGCCCTTGAAATGTGTTTTATGTGTAAGGTAATGGACAAATCCTGATAGATAAGATAACTCCCAGAGTCCTTACGGTGGTGCTTGAGAAAATTTCAGACCATGCAGGTTTTTGTGTCCTTACATGTCTATACATGGCTGAAGAGAAGAGTTGGAACTTTGCTGAGTGACCTTTAATTTCTCTCATCAATGGTGGTACCAGCTGGCCAGCTGATGTAGTTGAGCGAAGTGCTTGCACTGGACCAGTATTTGGAGGTAAATGGATGCAGTTCTGTTGACGGTCTTGAAGGCCAGTACCATCATCTCGAATCGTATGCAGGTTGCAACAGGAAGCCGGTGGAGGTCACGGAGGAGGGGGTTCACATGGGAGAATTTGGGCAGATTGAAAACAAAGCTCACTGCAGATTTCTGGATATTCTGCACCAGTTTAGTCTCAGAGGCTGGGAGTCCAGCCAAAAGCGAGTTACAGTAGTCAAGGTGAGAGATGACCAGTGGTTAGACTAGGAGTTACGTTGTGTCCTTTGTGAGGAATGACTGGATAATAAGGATGTTGTAGAGGGCAAATCTGCAGGATCGGGCCACAGTAATGGGACAGTGATGTTTTGGGTGCAGGATACTCCGTCGTCCAGGATTTCACCCAGGTTCCTTGTCGTTGATGAAGGCGATACCGTGATGTCCTCGACAGTGACTGACATGTCCATGCGAGGGCAGTCTTTCCCCGGGATGAAGAGGAGTTCAGGTTTACTAAGGTTGAGTTTGAGGTGACGAGCAGCTGTCCAAGCACAAATATCTGCAGACATTCAGTGTGAGTCACAATGTGGGTGCTGGAGGAGGATGAGGGGAAAGAGAGGAACAGTTGGGTGTTGTCGGCATAACAGTGGTCAGAGAATCTATGTGATGTGACTGCAGAGCCGAGTGATCAAGGTATAGTAAAAACAGATCCGGTCCTGATACTGAGCCTTGAGGGACACCAGTTTCCAGAAAGAAGGGTTTAGACAAGGAGCCATTCCATGTGACCTGAAAGGTGCGATTTGTCAGGTATGACGTGAACCAGGTTACAGCAGAGTCAGCGATGTTTAGCCAGAGTGGAGAGGAGGATTTGGTGGTTGACTGTCAAACGCATAAGATAAGTTGAGGAGAACTGGACTGACGACTGGGACGAGGTTCTGGAGGCACCGAGTAACTCAATCACTGTGAGGTGGCCCGTCTCAGTTGAGTGAGCGGTCCTGAAGCCTGATTAATCTGGGTCAAGGAGGTCATTTTCTGAAAGATAGGATGACAGTTGGTTTTAGACTGTATGTTCCAGGGTTTTAGGGAGGAATGAAAGAAGACATACAGGTCTGTAGTTTCGGATGTCAGCTGAGTTTTGGGTGGGTTTCTTTAGGAGTGGCTTTGCTGTGGCTGTATTGAAAGGAGCTGGAATAAGGTCTGAGGTGAGGGAGGAGTTGATCAGAGTGGGGAGGAATGGCAGGCTGCCATGAGAGATGTTTTGGAGACTAGAGGAGGGAACCTGGTCAAGGGAAGACGGTTAGACGTCACTAGTGTGTGAACATCCTCAGAGGAGAGAGGACTGAAGCAGGTGAGGCCATCGGAGGTGAGGGTAGGAGGAGGTGCTTTCTGGATGGACATAGTAGTAAACAAGGAGCTGATGTCTTTTACTTTCTTGGTAAAGTAAGTTGCAAAGTTAACAGCAGTGAGGGAGGAAAGGGAGGGGTACGAGGGGTGATGAGAGAAGAGGATAAGGAGAATAGTTTCCTGGGGTTGGAGGCCAAGGAGTCGATCTTTGTAATCCTTGCTGAAAATTCTAGGAGCACAACATACATGTTTTGATAATAAACAAGTAACAGAATAACAACAAAAACAACAACAATAATAACAATGATAATAATAACAACAATAATAATAATAATGTAATAACAATATCCTGTTAAAGAAAAAAGCACACAGTTAAATTGCTAGAGAAAATAATTTTCCTTGACTTTTTAAAGCGAGGCTGCAACTAACTCGGTATAAAAACCATCACACTATACCAAAAAGCTCAAGCTGTGTTTAAATTATGTAAAAACATCAGTGTTTCCCCTTTCTAAAATATGCAGGATTTGCCGAGAATCCCACTCAGGGTTGAATGTTGTTCATCCATTATGATCATCATCATCTGGTCATGGGTCACCCCTTGCCATGTCCAGGCTTTATCCCATACTCTTCATCCCCTCTGGATTGGGATCTGATAGAGTAATAAACATGTTGCCTAGGAACAATAACTCCATATGTATTGACAAAGTGGATCAGATGATTGTACTGGAAACGAAGGAAACTAAACAAAATTACCGGAGGCATATTTGCAAGTCCATTGGTGCTCCCAGTTTTTAAATGTAGTTTTATAGTCTCCAAAAAGGTGAATTTGCAATTTTCTAGTGCAACAAATTGCTGTGGATGTGAATTTGGACAATTTGTCTAATTCCTTCTTCCCACTTGACGTTAGTTGCTCATGGTGGTTTTTGAGCTGACTAATTTTTGAGGAGTACTTTTGTCTGTAAATTATGTGGAGACCCCAAATGTTTAAGAAGCAGTTTGATTTATTAAGCATGTTTTCATGATTGTGAGAATAAGCCTGACACAGAATCACCAATAATAACCAAATTTTCTCTCTTTCTGCTTTGCAGCCGGGTCGGCTTCTATATCAGCACCTTTAAGAGTGTGACAAATCTGGAGGCCAAATTTCACCGTGAAATCTCTCTGGTGAGGAGACAACGGCAAATGATAAACTATCCTAACCCCAACACATTTTAAATGACATTATCAAAGGAACAAAGACTTTTCCATGTTTGTAATTGGTCAGATGCTGTAAATTCCTCCCCTTAATGTGAATAGAGCGCTGAAGCCACGCCCCTTCTGGTTCCTCTCATGGACCTTCTCTGATAAAAGCTTTGGCTGGTAGTGAACAAAGAGACAAATTATTTATTGCCCCTGTGTGATTTATGTCATGAATATGTTGTAGGTAAAGTAAAATCTCATGTAGTTTTGTATTAAAGGGCTCAGTGAACTACATCGTCTCACTCAACACGTCACTAACACAAACATGGCTCAGAGAAGGTTGTAAAAAAGATTGACATCACACTAAATAGGAAAGGATAGGACATGTGTCAAGTATGAAGCTGAACTGAGTCATTGTTATCGGACTGTGCAGGTTTGTCGGCAGCTGTATGAAGTGATGACCCAACTGGCTGAGCAGCACTCTGACAAAATGTTCACCATCCAAGGAGCACCAAGGTCAGTTTTCACAGCGTTTTCACTTGAACATTTTCTGCTGTACCTATTGTGTTGATGAGGATTCTCATTGTTATTAACATGGGATGATGCAACCCAGTACGGTAGTAAGAAAGATGAATGTCACAAATATCCTGGACAAGAAGATCGCAATTCCTGATCGTCCCGATCAGGGAAAGTTGTACCTTGCTATAGTAGGGTTGGTGGGTATAAATAATAATTGGGTAACTTTTACAGTGTAGCCAATAGGTAAAATAAGCTGAGTAATGGCCCAAAGGTTGCCAGTTCCAATCCCAGACCTGATGGCGCTAAAACCAGGGTTAATGACACCTGTCGACTTGAGGGCTGTCAGAGTCCAGATCAGATGTAACTGTTGTTGCCCTGTTGTTGCCCTGCAACAGGCTGCACTGTCACCAGATGATGTCGGACCTTTGAGTGCTACGGCGTCCCATATGTCTCCTACGCCATAGACAGCTTGTACACTTGCACAGTGTCATTGTGTCCGAAGGCCTCTCCAGTTCGTGGTTTTTACATAGGTTAAATACAGAAGATTAATTTATTAATTATTTAATTAGTGTTCAAAACAGGGAAACTGGAAGTTAGTGTTATCCTATGATTTTAGTCAGTGGAGGGCAGATTTATTTAAAATAGGTTGATATATTTTTATTTTTGATCTAAAATGTCCCAAATCCTAAAATTGTAGATTTTTATTGAACTTTTTTAATTGGAACTCAGTTTCTTAAATAGAAAGGAACACCTGATCAAGTGAGATTTCTCACCAAACCAAGTATTTACATAACTAGAAGGTTGGCTTTGAATAAACTGTAGAAAAGTCTCCATAATTCAGGCCAAGGGACTGCTCCACTGAGGGAACTGTACTTACACCTGTTCACCTGTACACCTCTGACTTCAAGTACAACTCAGAGTGATGCCATATGCATAAGTTCTCTGATGACACTGGGATTGAAAGCAACATGAATCCACAGTGCCTGCAGTACACTGGACAATGCCTGGAGGCAAATTAAACAAAACCAAACATTTTTTAGCAGATTGCCTCCTGTATATAATGCACACAGCGTATAGTCCTTTCCGTATTGTATCTTTAGTACACATGTTTAATGTCTGTACCTGTACTTATTGTATGTCTGTCTACCTGCTACTATCACAAGTGAATTTCCCTGATGTGGGATGAATTAAAGTCTATTCTATTCTATTCTATTCTATTCTATTCTATTCTATTCTATTCTATTCTCTTATATTCTACTTAAAGCCGGCAGGGCAACGTTTGTAGTAACAGCTGATTAAGATCACTGTTTGCAATAACCATCTCCCTCATTCTGTCGCTCTCCTTGACTGTCGTTTCACCTCCCTGTCGACTTGTCTCTTCTGTGTTTGCTACAATGGGGGAAATGGAAATGGAATTAGGGCAGAAAAATCCCTAACCCTAAACAAAACCCAACCGAAACAGCAGCAGGCTAAGATACCAAACTAAGTGCCATGTTCTGCTGTTCCATCTGATTCATGGCCTCCAATCCATTTCAGGACTGTGGGGATAGTGCTGCAGACTCGCACCTTCACACACATCTTAAATTAGGGTGAGGGATATTCTCATTTAATCACTTCCCAGCACAATGTCCTCTGACCTGTGTGATTTACAGTTATCATGTGTCAAAATATTCAGACACTAAAAAGCATAAAACACATGCCAGCTCAGCTCATGTTTCATGTACAAAACTTGCAACTTAAAGTAAGCTTCAGGTGTCACCATGTGACATGACTCTCCCCCTAACCCTAACCTAACCTTCTTGTAAAATCAGATTTAAAATACCTCCTAAATAGACAAACAAGTGATTTTTGAGAAACTTCTCTGGGAAATCAAAGAAAGAGAGAGGATAGGTGACATTAAATATTACATAACATTTATTTGATAGTGACAAAGGTGGTTCCAGAGCCTATCAAATAGGTGCTTGTCCGAATCTGGGAGTGTGTAACGTGTCAGCTACAGATTCAGAGTCTCACCATTTTTTTGCTATTGGATTATTGAATATTATTGAATTGGCTATCTTTTCCCTTCTTAAAGGGTGGTGCCCCAAGATGATCTAATGTAAACTAGATCTTATCATCGATAATAATTAAAATGTATCCCTGATAATTATGAAATATTATTGATTGCCAAATTGAATGCTGCATGAGTACTACATAATGGTGTCTCGTGTGATGCAGTGCACAACATATGAAGTCCACTTAGTGTTACAGTTGAAGCACCTTTGATAAAGCTGTTGTATTATGTGACCTTTGTTAAGCATTTTAAAGATTTTCTTGTCTCTTCTCTCAGTGATTCAGGACCACTGCGACTCGCCAGAACCCCGTCACCACCAGAAGATGAGAGTCCACCTGAGAGTCCAGATGTGAGCTCCAATCATATGCTCCGCCCCGTCTCACCTGGACCACCACGGCCCAAATCCCCTACACAGGTACTTCAATTCCTAATCATTCCAGGCAAGGACACTGGAGCTTGAACAAGTAATCATAGTGATCAATAGATAGTACTTGTGATTATATATATACACATACATATATATATATATATATATATATATATATATATATATATGTGTATATGTGTGTGTGTATATATATATATATATATATATATATATATATATATATATCTATATATATATATTATAGTGATCAGTAAACAGTATTATTTATTCATAGACCATAGTGATCAGTAGGTAGTATTATTGATCATATATAGACCATAGTAAATATGAATTGTTTCTATACATTTGATTATGTCTTTGTTCAGTTAACTGTTAGAACTTCACAGTAACTCTCTGTGACTGTTTTTTTGCTGCGCACTTTTGTCTGTTAATTGGTGAGTGAACATGTATCAGTTTCCATCATTTGTCTGTGTCAGTGTCTGTGTTAGTCAATATACAACACCAGTGTTGTTATATACCGATAGAAGTAGAACACCACTTTGACTCTGCAGACTTCTGTGGTTATCAAATTTGACTTTGATTGTTAGGCTTTCATTCATGTGTACATGTATGGTGTAAGTGTATGTGATGTTTTAGTTTGTGTGTACATAGTATGTGTCGTGTTTCTAGAACACTAGTTCCCAGTCTTTTGTGTATTAGCAGGTCATGAGCTAACTGTGGGAGGTCACATTTTGCAGAAACTCCTGTGGATTTACACTGTAAAAATAATGAAATGACATTAAAAGTGACTCTGTCATCCACCTTTAGAAAATAGAATCAGTAAAATATTTCATTAGAACCAAGCACTTCTTGTAGTTGTGTGTTTTGGAGATTCCAGAGCTCCAGTGATTGAAACAAACTCTGCTTCCTGGAAGCATTTGGCATCACTGACCTGTAACATGTCTCTGTCCTTTTTTGTGTCTATGTGCTCATGATAACTCACCATGTCACATTCATTTGTTGGTACGGATTGTCTGTAGTGCCTGTATGTGATTAATTGGTTGCTGTAAACGGGACGAGACTTTCGTAGTGGATTTCTGGGGTTTTATTGAAATAAGTCACTGTCATGTCTTGTCATGTTAGTAAATAACTAAAATGCAATAATAGCCAAAAAAAGAGAAAACAAATTGTTCATTGAATTTAGCTTTTAGAAGTTGAAAGAATGCAGTCTCTGGATGAAGTCTCCAGAATTTAATTGATTAATTTGTTGATTTCTTGAGTCAAGACCAGAAGTATTGATTGAATGTAACAACTGAAAGCTACTAGTTTTATTAGTTAAAAGCATTGTGGGTAACCAGCATGTTTCCAGAGAAACCTTATTGACCAGCTTATCTGTGGATGTTACTGAAATGATGGAAGAAACATGTTAGTGGCTATGTGTGCTCACCACCGCCCACAGCTGTCGTTTGTTGTTTAGATGTGGTCACAGGAGGCAGATGTGTCTGCCTGTCTGGCTTTCTTTCTGTGGTCTGCATATCCCCGGAAGTGTTCACCAGATCTTCTTCAGACCTCATGCTCAGTTTTCTTCTGTAAACTCTGAGAAACACACATCTCCACAGATTTAAATCAAAGACAGATGCATGTCAAGTAGTTTTTTTGTTGTTGTTGTTTTTTAAATTTTCTGTAAAGCAGAAGCGATAAATAGAGAAGCCTCGTCATTCAACATCATATGCTTTTGCATCACCGATAAATTGTATTATATGACTTTTAATATGAGGGAATGAGTTGGGAGACTGGGAAATATCCCGTTTTTACTTGCAGTTTGACAGTTGCTGTAAAACAATAACCAGTTTTCTTGGAAATAAAACCACAAGCTCTTTGGTGAATTCACTGAATGTGGTGGAATTAACTATTTAATTGATCTCAGTAACATGTTTTTTTCTTTTTCTAAAGCAAGGATTGCAGTAGATTAGGTCACAGCTCATGAATGAAGCAGTCATTGCTGCTGATAAATGCTACATTACAAGACTGAGACATTGTCAAATCCAATGGAAATAAAGTGGTTGTTGTGAATAGTTTTCCGACTTTTCCAACACAGTTTGGTTGCAGCTCTTCAAACCAACTACTCTGTCCTTACAGTGGTAACCAGAGAGGTGCTACTAGTTTGAAATTATAATAGTTGATTATAAGAATTTTCTGTGGGCTCAAAATTGTTTGTGTATCATCCACATGTGGCTCCCTCCAACCTCCTTGATTTAGAACAGGAAGCAGTAAAAATAACTAGACAAAGTAAAGATGCATTAAATGTATTGTGTTGATTTGATAACTAATCATCATCTCATGTGGCAGCTTAAAAAGGGACCACCGGTGCCTCCACCACCCAAGGTCACACCTACCAAGGAGGTGGCAGAGGAGCAGATTATCGACCTGTTTGGAGGAGAATTTTTACCTGCACCTTCACCATCTCAGGTCTGTGGAGTCATCATATATCTACCGTACTAACTAATGTGCATTTGAGTGTGTTGCATTTACCTTTTGTTTTGTTTTCATCCACAGCCCAATGAACGACCTGGAGAATCTCTTCTTGACTTGGACTTTGATGCTTTTCAGGCAGATGAAAGTGTTTCACCGATACCACAGGTTCTCTCACATTTAACCCACAGCAGTGTAACCTTGGACACCTAAACCTGTTTGAATTTTACACCACAATCATGGCCTCACATGTGCATTAAAATCCTGGTGTTACTGAGATGAATGAAAAACAGTTTGAAAAACACATTTTATCACATCAGCTGTTGTACAGTTGCTGATGTAGATCACAGTATATTTTATTTGACAGATGGAGTGTAGACAGGAGCTGTTCATCTTAGTTTTCTAAGATTGTTATGAGACTGATGAGACTTTTATATTTATTGTCTTTGTGTTGTAGCACAATACAAAAGTAAGTCAAATGTAATTGTCATTATGTATCAATATTTTTGTCAATTGTAGTGTCTGGTTACAGTCAAAAGGCATTTGTTCATTGTCAATGTGCCCATGTTAATCCTATCATATTAATCTTTATCTGTACAAAATGTAATTACATGAACAATGTGTGCTCTGGCCCTTTCAGACTGCCGTTCCCTGGGATATGTGGTCGGTGAGTTAAGTCCTCTGTTTATTTTAATGTTTTGTAACGGTCAGTTGAGTCAGATTAAATGGAATATAATATTGACCATATTGATTTCATTAGTTTAATCAGCAGAAATGTTGTACAGGCTTTGAACCAAGTTTTTCTAGTCGGCCAACTGTGTAATTAATCTCCCTGTAAGACTTTCCCACGAGCTAACATTGTGAAAGATGTGCACCACTAGATGCTACTGAATCCTACGCACTGGTCCTTTAAGGATATCATGTCACACTGTGAATTCATTAACAACGTTTAACAGGCCAAACACTAACTTGAGTAACTCACTCAATAAACCCTGGCTTTATAGTACTGTAGACTAGATGCTGATATGTCATGTTTATCACTGAAGCGGTGGTTGTAACCATGAGTCTCTGTAGTCACCTGTTTGTCACTGGAATCAGACTGTCCAGAGTTTCTCTACAGGCGCACTGCCGTCGTTGCTGTGTTGCCTTTTAAATCAAGAGGTTGGGAAACTGTTGTCCCATTTTGCTTAAAAAAAAACATAGAATTTGTTCTATCAGCACATTATGCGGATAATCAAAGAATGTATGAAAAGCAAATAATACATGTATTGTGGAGACACTTATTTGGTGGGGAGAGGAAGAATTAAAAGGTGAAGTTGTTCCAGTAACTGTAAAAAAAGGACACTTTCTGTGGTTGTCTCTGTAGATATGAACATTGAAAAGAAAATCACTTTCTGTTTTTTGCTTTTAAGGCAAATGCCCAAACCGCTCAGCCGGTAAGTCCCATCTCATTTGTTTGTCATCATCACGAACACTTGATCAATCACTGATAAAGGGATGTCAATGACACCGCATAGTCACTATGTACGTTAACATATTCACTTAAATTTGCATGATCACTCTATACATTAATGTCATCACATGTTAGTGTATTGATGTAACAAAGTGCATTGGAAACCGATTAGTGACTCATGACATAAAAGATGCACTATGACTTTAATGTCAGATGATAAATAATTTACCCAGAATCCACAGGGAATCTTAAGATCATGTTCAATTTAGTGAGCTTTATTGGCATGAAAATACTTACAGTGCCAAAATAAACCCCAACAATAACCACATTAGTATAATAACTATAACTTAACATATAACAGTTGAAATAATAATAATGACCTATTAGATCAGTATGTGTTTTTGCCAAATTACCCTTCATTCTTTGTCTTGAATGTGCACTCCCTCCAGTCCGACTGTGGCTTTACAGCAGCAGGGTCAAATGTTAACCCATTCCCTGCTCTCCCAAGCAGGCTGCAGATGCCAGCTTTGTTGCAGACTGGTCCGCTGACTTTGGTTCAATGCCAGCAAATGGAGATGCTCTCCCAGGAGCCGATGCCCCTGCTGCCTCAGGAGCCGAGGCCTCTGCTGCCTCAGGAGCCAACGCCCCTGCTGCCTCAGGAGCTGACGCCCCTGCTGCCTCAGGAGCCGACGCCCCTGCTGCCTCAGGAGCCGACGCCCCTGCTGCCTCAGGAGCCGACGCCCCTGCTGTAGGGCCAGAGGGGGTACAGGGTGGGGCTCAGGGCTGGCACCAGGCCGACAGCTCACAGTTGGGTGGAGACGCAACTACACCTCCTCACGATAGTGAGGCAGCCACTGCAGCTGGAGATGAGGTTAGCAGCTGGGACTTTCAAACTAACTCCAATCTTCCTCTTTCTGCCATCAGAGATGATGAAGATAAGACAGAACAGGTCTCAGATTCAGGGCAGGAACATCGCAGGAAGTCCACCCCAGGTCTTATATTCACCAATGAGTATGGTGAAGAGATTGAGGACAGCACAGAGGATAGAGGAGACAAGTGGTCAAAGTCTCCAGATGGGTCTGGGTCTGAATATGAGACAGCTGAGGAGTGGGGTGATGGAGGTCAGGGGGGAGGCTGGGCAAGTGCAGATGATGAACTTTTATATGAAAATCATCCTCCAGTGAACACCTCAGATGGGTGGGGAGGTGGAGATGATGGTGTAGAACGAGTTCTACGAGAGTGTGATGAAGCAGACAGACAGTGTCCAGCTGAAAATGAGCTGTTCTGCAAACAAAGTCATCTCATTTCAGTTGACAGAATTCATTCAGAATCTGCAAAGAAAGATGTCATAAGAGTCTGTGAATCTGAAATGCAGGGAGGAGGTGCGTTTGATTCAGATCCTTTTGCTGAAACGCAGGGAGGGGGTGCGTTTGATTCAGATCCTTTTGCTGAAACGCAGGGAGGAGGTGCGTTTGATTCAGATCCTTTTACTGAAAGACATGGAGGAGGTGCGTTTGATTCAGATCCTTTTGCTGAAACACATGGAGGAGGTGCGTTTGATTCAGATCCTTTTGCTGAAACAAATGGAGGAGGTGCGTTTGATTCAGATCCTTTTCCTGAAACACAGGGGCAAGGTGCATTTCATTCAGTTCTCTCAGCTGAAACACAGAGGGGAGGTGGGTTTGATTCAGTTCTCTCAGCTGAAACACATGGAGGAGGTTCGATTGATTCAGATTACTTTGCTGAAACGCAGGGAGGAGGTGCGTTTGATGTAGATCCTTTTGCTGAAATGCAGAGAGGAGGTGTGTTTGATTCAGATCCTTTTGCTGAAATGCCAGGAGGAGGTGCGTTTGATTCGGATCCTTTTGCTGAAACACAGGGAGGAGGGGCGTTTGATTCAGCTGTCTCAGCTGAAAGACAGGGAGGAGGTGTGTTTGTTTCAGTTGTCTCAGCTGAAAGACAGGGAGAAGGTGTGTTTGATACAGATTCTTTAGCTGAAAAACAGGAAGGAGGTGGGTTTGATTCAGATCCTTTTGCTGAAACACAGGAAGCACAGTTTGGAAACAAGGGGGATGGTTTTGAATTTGATTCATTTGCTGAGACCTCAGGAGATAGTGGGGCTGTGGCCACTGGAGATGGAAGAAGTGGGTGGGATACAGACACTTTTACCAACAGTTTCCCAGCAGACTTTTCCATGACTGAGGGTCTTTCCTCCAACATCACAACCTGGCAGGAAGTTAGTGACAACAGTGGCTTCAGCTCTTCTATCATTCAAAAGTCTGCATCTGCCTCAGCAGCAGGAGGAATTAAAGATGTAAATCTTCCCAGAATGCACAAAGAACCAGAAAATTCAGACATGTCCGAAGATGAAGCTGCAAACCGGAGATTTGGAAAGTTGTACCAAGAGCTAGATACAGAAAAAGAAGAGGTACTTGACTTCCTCCCCTCTTCAGTGTGGTAGATTTTAGTATAGAGTAGACTAGAAATAAACGAAAACCCCTTCCTGCCTTCTACCCTCCCACAGATTGAGAAACATTGTGAAAGTATGTCCCCTAAAATCTGGATCCCAGCCTGAGCTCCTCCCACCTCTCCTATTGCTTGCTTTATCTGCTTGCTCATGCCATAATTTTATTTTGACATCAAAACAATCTCTACAGCTCATGTAAGTGTCTTATCAGAAGGCTTTTTAACAGTGATTCTTTGTCTTTGCAATTTGATTCAGGCGACTGATGCATTTAATGGATTTTCACAGGTAATTAGCTGAACTTAACTTACATTTGCAGCCATTGTCCAGATGAAATTTCCGCTTTTCAAAAATACAGATTATTTAGATGTAATTCAGTCCACAGGAACTAAAGATTTACTCAAATCAAAAATCAAAATGTTTTGTATTGTTTACTGCAGCCTTCTAGTTGTCTTGTACCATAATATTCTCTAAATGTTTTTCTTGTTTTTTTTTTTTTTTTTTTTTTACTGTGAATGGTAAATATTCATGTATTTCTGGGTCCTGACTGATGGTTTTGATTCTTCCTTATTTTTAACACCTGCACTGTGAAGGATGCCACTCCCCCATCATTTTTTGCTGATTTTGATAAGATGGTAAGTACAGTACATTATATGCAATATTTTGTTGAAGGTGACATGTATGCTATTCATAATGCTGTGTTCACTCCTGTGTTTGTTGACAGTGGTATTCAAACATTTAAGTGAACTTTATTTATTCTTGTTGTTTGGTCAACAGTATTTTTTCCATAACGTTGTAGATATTTCATTTAAAGTTTTGCTTTGCCTTAGTTCAACAGTAACTATTAAATACTTTGAGAGTTGTATGAATAAATGGTGGGTAATTGCTTCGAATTATATCCTTTGTGTTATATGTGATGGCAAAGTGGCAAATGTGAACAGTTTTAGGGTTGACTACCATCTTTCTTTGCAAAAGAACGAAGTTAAGGCCGAATCTGCTGAGGCTCCTAAAGCCTCAGAGACAGAAACTGTTGAGGAACAAGAGAAGCCTCCAGCTCCCCCTGTTGGTGAGGTTGCATCTCCACCTGCTGGAGGAGATGCAGAGAAACATCCGGCTTCCCCTGAGGGAGGAGAGGTGGAGCAACCTGAAGCTTCTCCTGCTTGCGAAGAAGATGCAGCAGAATCTTCTGGCAGCACGAAGGAGGAGCAGTCTGCTGTGAGTGGACATCAGCATAACTCTGTAACAACAATGTAGCTATTATAACCACCATCATGATTTTCATCATCGTTGTCATCATCGTTGTCATCATTTTCATCATCGTTGTCATCATCGTCGTCATCATTTTCATCATCGTTGTCATCATCAGCACCATCATCATCATCATCATCATCAACATCACTGTTATTGCCATTATCATCATAATATGTAAATCATCGACATTAACTTAATTGACTCCATTGTTGGAATGATTGTCATATTGGTGGAGGAGTTGTGAGGTGAAATGTGAAGGATTTCAAATTTTTAAGCCATAATTAGATTTTGTCTTCAAAGATGACAGTTGGATGTCTGAGATATGACAAAGGAAAGCTTGGTATATGTACCTCTTTTGTGTTTTATTTGTTGGCCTTTTGTTTTATTTGTCAAAGAAACAATTTTTTTACTTAATCAGTATTTTTGTCAATAGTGATTAGAGAATAGAAAATGAAAATGCTGCTGGTAATGTATTGGAAGGGGTTAGGGTTAAACAAAGTACTTATGAATCTATATTTTGCCTTGTTTTTGTTGTGTTGATTAAACCAGAATTTGTTAGCCAATTGCAATTGACATTGTGAATACTCTTTTGACCAGTTCATTCCATGAGAAAAGTCTTAATTAAGAATACTAAATAAAATTGGAACTTTTTTTTTTTTTTTTTTTTAAAATACATTTTCAGTAATTAATTCTGATTATGAGTGTAAGTGATTTAAAGTTGCAGTCAGATTACAGATGTAATACTATTCTTTAGATAAAGGGATCAATGAGAATCAGGTTTCACAGGTAAATTGATGCAAAGCAACATGCTCTGAGTTATTTAATCCCAACTGTTGCGACCTGCATGAGTCTTACATGACTAATGTTGTTATGATTTGTGGTTTGTTACTTTGAATGTGATTGTGATATTTATATAACAGTATAGTTATCCTGTAAGTATCGCATATGTTTGTTTAATGTTGTTAATCATTTGTTAATCTTAAGATAATGACACTATTCTTGATTTCAAACTCCTGCAACACCCGACTCGTGTCAAATGTTAAGATTGACTGTTTATTTCTCATCCAAATTCATCTTTGTTCATAAGACACCAAGTTTACATTGATGTTTTATCTATTATAATCATAAAGACGACTGTAAAGTAAAAGCTACTGTGTACAGGTATATTCCTGTTTAATTAATTAATTTCTTTCTACACACAGATTTCTCCTGCTGAGGAAACCGCATCTCCAGTGGAAGCAGCTCCATCGGTAACTATCATGTCACCAATTATCAATAATCTATAGGTGATAATCGCTGAGGCAAAAGTCTCAGTAAGAATCTAACAAGATAATGTAGCTAATGGTACGGCATTAATTTTGGTGTGGATTTGTTAAAATGTCTTTGCATTACATGAACATTAAAACAGTTACATGAAGGAAACACATCTGAACACTTAAATATCATTTTAAGAAACATCATAAGAAAGAAACAACATTAGGTCATGTCACACATAGCAATGACAACAGATCATGCATGGTACATATGAAGCAGTTTTTGGTCTTTGAAACTCACAAAAACATGTGACATTTAATACACTTTAATACACTCCACAGGACTTCCAAGCTATTGAGAAAATAAATAATTTCTGCATATTAATATTAATATAAAATAGAGAAAACACTAAATTACAATAAAAACAGCTGTGTAATTTCTCCTGTTTACTAATACAGTCTGCTGCTGGTTTCGAGGCACTGGGTTACATGACATGGAAGATATTGAAAAAACTGCAGTTATTTTGTATGAATGTATTTATGCAAAGTAATGTCATGATTGTCCCTAAATCAGTCTCAGTGCTTCAGCGCGAGGCTCTGGGAGGTGAGCTAACCATTCTCCTGCTGCTGACACTGGCCGAACCTCAGTAAAGTCGCGGCTGGACCCAAGTGAATATCGGGCGAATATACAACCTGAAACTAACTTCATCCCGGTGTGATAAGTCAAATGTTGCAGTCTTTGAATAGGATGACGAGGATTTCAGTCACTCAACTTAAACGGTGACTTGTAGAAATTATCCAAATTGCAGTAATGACAATAGTACTTGATGTCAAGATAAGTTAGGGTTAGGGTCAGCGCTTTGTCTGTGTGCAACTTAAATTTGCCATTTGTCTGTGATATTCAACCTACAAAAATAATGTCTTTCGTGGCAGCAGTGGCACTGACAATCAAGCAGTAGAATGAATATAGGGGAAACACTGACTCATCAGATGACCTTCCACAACGATTGCAGGCTCTTGGGTGGAGCTCTGCTTTGAATGAAGTTCCCACACCCCTGACACCCCCACAACTATGGTATCACTATAAAGCCCAGGATGTTCACTAGACAGTACAGTATGTCTCAGAGAGATTGCATGAAATACAGGTCTCAGAGTTTCACCCCCAGAGAATTAATTCCCATGTCTAAGGAGGCTATGCATTTAAATCAGCATTATCACTGTGTAATTTTAATGTACGTACAAACTGCCCTAAATACTTACCTCTTGCAGTTGAGCTCAGTCCAGACTGAAGAGAGACCGGAAATTACACAGTACAGCCACTAATCATTAGAGAGCGCCATAACAGAACAAATAAATGCATCACTCCCAATGCCAAGAACAGTGAATGTGCTAACAGAAGAACAAATTAGGTATTGTGGTGAAAGTAGCACACGTTACATGAAAACACAGACAATAGTCTTTTAGTTTTTGTTTCTGATATGCCTTGTCTTCTGTCTGTTACAATTTTTTTTGAGAGAAAATGAAACATTATTATTCTGAGAGCCAACTGCCATGTGCCCACTCTACAGGAAAAGATGCCAATCCCCTCGGTGGTGATTGAGCCTGCCTCCAGTAACGAAGGGGATGATGACCGTGACGCTGACATAATTTCTCCTACCACCATCAGTGACAATGATGTGATAGCTGAGAACCAGAGCATGAAACACATCAGTCCGTCTGGTGGTGTGTCGGGACTCCCTGATGACTTTCTTTACAAGGTGGGAGTTATTGCAGCTATTCGCTATGAACCTTTAAAGCAGCAAGAGAAAGAGTTACACACTGTCTCCATGCATTTTTGTAAGAAGTTGTCAACATTGTGATTCTCTTGCCAGAAAAAATGTGTTTGTGTTTTTCTTCCTGCAGGTGGAGACGATGCATGACTTTGAAGCTGCGAATTCAGATGAACTAGAACTGAAGAGAGGTGATGTGGTTTTGGTGGTTCCCACAGCTTCAGTAGAGGATCAGGTGAGAACAGCTGTTGATATTAAAAATTTTTTATATATGAGTTGTTAGTGTCAGTAATTACACAAGTCATTAAAATTTTATAATTTTAGTCGAGGCAGGTATTTATGTCTTGTTTCTTGCAGGATGCCGGCTGGCTCACAGGGGTGAAAGAAAGTGACTGGTTAGCATGTGGGGTTGGTGCTCATAAAGGACTCTTCCCAGAAAACTTTACCCAACGTCTGGAGTAAGAAGCCTCTTCAGCTGGTGGAAAAATGAGTAGAAGCTTCAGACATCAGTGTCCAAGCTGTGCAGTCAACATGTAGCCACCCACTGAAAAACACCTTATAACCTGCTGCAGTCTTCCTGCAGGACAACAAAAGGCTTTCTCTGGTAGTTTAAACTCAACTGAAACTGAAAGTGTTGGTAATAAAATAGTAGTATTCCCAGCATAACTGAAAATTAATAAGCATGATGTGATAGTGTGGTATACCCTCTTCAGGAATTGTTTTGTTGTCTCTGAAAGAAAAAATAATTATAATTTATTGGGAATGTTGCAATCTCTACATGTCTACTCCTACAAAAAGATGAAAAAACGTCGTAGAAGTGAAAAAAACAAAAAACAAAAAAACTATACCTTCCTTGCAACACATTTGTTGTACAGATTTTGTTGCTATGCTGTGGAATATACCAGAATTTGTAGTGCTGTGATCTTTTTAAATGTGCTCTGTGTCACATGAAACTCTTGGGTTTGTTTATTTTATTCAGACACATCATTACGGTTATCCTAGATTCACTGTTTGTGTATTTCTGTAAAATCATGGTTGAGTATGTGTGTGTGTGTGAGGTGATAATTGCTTTTGCAGATGGTGACGATGATTTTACTGATGATGTGTGTTGTGTGTTTGCCAAACGAATACTGATATGTAGTAAGTAAGCGCTGGTAATTAAACCAGTGTACATCCAGCATGAAAAAGTATTCCCCACATGAAAAAAATAAAGAAATGCCCACTCTGAAATATCATTGTATAGCTGTATGTCATATGTTTTATGAAAATTATATTTGCAAGAAACATAGCTGATCAGGAGATATTCCAGTATATCCAGCAAGTTATTCACCAGAGTACATCACAGGGGAAGTTATTGGCAGATGTAATATGCAATCTATGTTGTCTGTACATTCCAGGTCTCTATATTTCAGCAGTTTTGTGGAGCGACACATACGATGTCACTGTCTTTGATAGTGAAGTCAAACAGTTAATGTAGACTTTTGTGATGTACATACCATAAAGATTATGTCAAGAACAATAAAGAAGGATTCATAAATTGCACATTGTCAAAGTTTTCTTTGGCAAATTAGAGTTTGTATATAATGACTTATCTGGGTTTGTGCGCAAAGTGTATATTTTTTTGGCTGTTTTTCTTTAGCACAAAAGAATAGACTCAGGCATCAAGTTCACAAAAAGTACCGTGAAATGCAGTTTTTCCAAGTATGTGGTTAGAGAGGTAATGGTAGTACTATGATTGGACAGTTGAAATTGGGAGTAAATGGTAATGCACTGGATGAGTAGCATCATCAGCAGCTATTTTGACAATCTGAGTCAGTGATAACCATAAAATATATCACATTTTAACCTTGCCGTATCTGTTAAAATGTGTTTGTTTTGATTTCAAGGTTGTTTCTCCTTCTGGGTTAGGGAAGTGGTTCTTTTACAGGTTATGAATTGTAATCTTTCCTGATGACACCTCCTGCAACATCTGACGAACTGGCAGGTAACGAGGTGGCAAAGGTGATGTACAGGCAAGGGTTTGTGTTGAACTCTAGATTGTCTATCATCAACTTGTGGTAACTTACCCCATTCTCAGAAAGGGAAGGTGTACACTCCTTTACCCAGTTGTTGTCAAACATCCAGCCCCAATTGGGTTGGTTCTTGCCATACCTGACCTCATTCCAGTTTAGAAATGTATTATAATAAAAGAGTCTGCCTGAAGACGGGAGTGTGTGCGTTTTACTCGGGGTGGGCTGGCGGTGTGATTTGATGTGTATTTGATGCATACAGGAGGCTAGGGTTGAGGTGAGTGCGAGCGTGCTGGTGAGCTGGGTTAGGGTTAGAGGGTTAGAGGGTTAGGGGGTAGGGTTAGGGATAGAAAAGTTATTCCGTCCCCCGTAGGGAACGGAAATAGCACTCGCCATCCACCCATCCCTACGGTCCTGGTACGGAGGGTTAGGGTTAGGTGAGGGGAAATAATAGAGAGACAGGTGGGGTTAGGGTTAGGGTTAGGGTTAGGGGTTAGGGTTAGGGGTTAGGGAAGGGGACTCTTTTTCCTCTCCAAGGGGAGAAGGAAGATGCACGGTCCATCCCCCCATTTGACCTCCCGTACCCCCGGTCCCAAAAGGGTTGGCGGCCACGCTTGGGTCCACGCCCATAACGCACCGTTTTCCAACCGTCATCCATATTAGGTGTTGTCAACCTTTTTTTTGTTTTTTTTGTTTTTGTATTAATAATATATATGAACTAAAGAAAAAGAAAAATGTAACTAAAAGTGCTTTCCAAAAATTAGGAAAGAATCCCTTGTTGTGTTTAATAAAATAAAATAAAATAAAAAAAATTGTTTATCTTTTCAGTTTTTGTGTTTTTTCTTTTTTTCTTTTTTTGAATGTTTTTCCCTTTTTTTTAAATAACAAAAATGTGTGTGCCCAAAAACGACGTTTCGACCTCCTCTAGGTCTTCTTCAGGTTACGGCACACCAAAAAACAAAAATCTAGCTTGCTAGGTATCAAATCTGGCAGCTTGATGTGTATCTGTCAAAGGTCTGAACAGAAATGAATGATCCTCCCTCTGCATCCCCTTTTATAGAGTCCAAATTATACCCCTAAACATTTTTGAATTTGTCTTCGCCATTCCTTATTTCAATCCTATTAGCCCCGCCCCCTTTTTTTTCTTTTTTTCGTTTATCTTAATGTAAAAAACAAATATAAAACAAATGAATTTGAACTTTACCCAAATAGAAATTAGTCTGAACATTTATAATAATGAATTATATTATTTTTTAGGGTATTTATAATGAATTATATATATTTTTTTATTTTTTGTATTTTTTTATTATTATTTTTTAAATTATTTTTTAATATATAGTTTTATTATCTGCTTGGATTAAAACCTATCCAATTTAGGGTTTATAACCAAAGTTAAAAAATGTTAAAAATAAAATTTCCTCTTTAAGGTTGAAACAGGGGTAAGGGTAAGGTTGAGGTTAGGGTTAATCATTAGGGTTAGGGCAACCAAAGGAATTATGGTTATGGTTAGGAATAAAGACAATTAGGGTTAGGGAAAAAGGTTTAAACCCATGGTTGGGATTAGGGCTGGGTTCTAGATCTTGATGGTTGGGGTTAGGGTTTAACAAGATAGGGTTGGGTTTAGGACAGGGATGTAACTTAGTTGGGGTTAGGGTAAGATAAATCCAGGTTGGGTTTAGGCATCAACCATCATAGGGGTTGAGGGTTAGGGTGGGTTAGGGTTAGGGTTAGGGTTAGGGTTAGGGTTAGGGGTTAGGGTTAGGGTTAGGGGTTAGGGTTAGGGGGGTTAGGGTTAGGGGGTTAGGTATAGTGGTGAAGTACTCAGAGTCTCCCCCTATGTTGACCAACGACAACATAGTTTGGGGTAGAGAGACAGAGGCAATGCACGGGCCGCCGCAAGTTAGGGTTAGGGTTAGGGGTTAGGGTTAGGGTTAGGGTTAGGGTTAGGGGGGTTAGGGGTTAGGGTTAGGGTTAGGGTTAGGGTTAGGGTTAGGGTAGGGTTAGGGTTAGGGTTAGGGTTAGGGGTTAGGGTAGGGTTAGGGTTAGGGTTAGGGTTAGGGTTAGGGTTAGGGGTTAGGGTTAGGGTTAGGGTTAGGGGGTTAGGGTAGGGTTAGGGTTAGGGTTAGGGTTAGGGTTAGGGTTAGGGTTAGGGTTAGGGTTAGGGTAGGGTTAGGGTTAGGGTTAGGGTTAGGGTTAGGGTTAGGGTTAGGGTTAGGGTTAGGGGGTTAGGGTTAGGGTTAGGGTTAGGGTTAGGGTTAGGGTTAGGGTTAGGGGGTTAGGGTTAGGGTTAGGGTTAGGGGTTAGGGTTAGGGTTAGGGTTAGGGTTAGGGTTAGGGTTAGGGTTAGGGTTAGGGTTAGGGTTAGGGTTAGGGTTAGGGTTAGGGTA